>NC_060275.1:90067365-90354549 GCF_021613505.1 Equus quagga
TCCTAGCCCTGGCATGTTCTGGTAGAAACATGACACGGATCGTATCCAAGAGTACGTTAGCAATAAGTACTCTGAGAAGCTCAGAGGGAGAGTCAGAGAAAGCTTTGGTGTAGGAAGCGAACTCTGAGTGGAGCTTGAAGAAGAAGGTTGGGTTAACCAGGGGAAGAAGGGGGAGGAGGTATGGAAATAAGAGAAGTAGAAGCCATGCCACATGCAACTAGAGACGTGTCAAGGACTGATGAAGGAAAGCCTCATACGCCAAGTTTTTTTCTGAAGGGTTGGAGAGTACTGAAAGGCTGCAAGCAAACATGATCCAGTTGATCATAGGAAGGTCATGCTTAACAGCCCTGAGAAGAAAGGATTAGAGGCAGAACAATCCCATAAGAAGCCACTGCAGTTAAAGAGGCAGGAAGTGATGAAGGCAGTGCACGGGGGAAGGAGGGCAAGCCTGGATTCAAACACTTGGGAGTTAGATGCAACAGGACTTGCAGATGAGATGTGAACATGGGAGTCAGAGAAGGGAGTCTGAAGCTGATTCTCAGCTCATGTGAATAGGTGATTGTGGTGCCTGTTGGACATTTAGGTGAAAATGTCTCTTGGGTGCTTTCCTGGTCAGGAGAGCAACAGTGAAAGCCTCAGAACTGAGCACGTGGACCCAGGAGAGGAGATGCCGCTGGGCAGAGCAGTGTGATGAGACAGGCTGGATCAGACAGAGGGCTTGGCTGCACTTGCACGCTGAAGAAAGGAATTTGTTAATCTAATTGAATGGGTGGAACCATCTGGTAGGGAACACTGTGGTTTTGTCGACGTTCCTATGGCTTTCACCTACTTCTAGTGCATGACTTTCTCTCTCCACTCTTTTCACCAGTAGTGTCCGAAGTGGAGTGACTACCTCACAAGGAGAGTTCAAGACAGTTTGTTAAGCGTGAAGAGAAATTGTTAGAAATGCTATATTTTTTAAATGACATCTTTTCTATTTTTGTTTACATTTTGTAGTGGATAAAGTATATTCACAAAGTAATATATATGTGTATACAGATCGGGTTCACTGATAAATATCCACATGTCAGGGGTACATGCTCAAAGATATTTTATCGCTAGCTATACACAGTGAAGAATCATGAGTGACCACTCTTCTGTATGCCAAAAACTCAGGAAAGGAGAGACTCAAGAAGGAGAAGTGGGGAAGTGGGCTGGGTCTTGCACGCCCACTTCGCAAAGGTTGGTGGCATCTGCAAAAGGTTTTGTCCACTAACAGCACCCCATGTAGCAAGACTCCTGGAAGTCATTCGAGTCCCTTGTACCTTTTCCTATATTTAAATGCATTTTTAAAATCTCAGAAGCCGAGAGTTGGAAAAAATCTTTGATGTTTTCTGCTTTGAAACTTTTCTACTTTTCTGCTTTGAAACTTTTCTGCTTTCCTGAGAAGCAAGAAGAAAGAGCAGGTTAGAGGAAGGAGGTTGGGGTCAGAGGCAGATAAGGTAGAGGGAAGTAGAGAAAAACCACCTTTTTTCACACATTAAACTGGAGCCAGTCCCTCACCTTGCAGGTTGTGATGTTTCTCTGATTCCTGTGCAGGACTTCTGAGAGGAAGGGGAAGTAGCTGTTAACTCAAAGAAAATAAGCAGAACCTGTTTCTTGGCTTTTCTCCTATGTGATCCATTCTCATCCTAATTACCAGTGTGTCTGGGCATAGGGTGGTTCCTGAGAGTGGACAATGAGCTCGCTCTAGGAATACACAGCTTTGGTGACCTGTGATGGGATATGATTGGCTTTAAGACAACGCTCTTGACAACCAGACATATGTCAGCAGGGCAGAGGCGAGCTTTCTGAAGGGTGTGGATTCATTTGCGCTTCATCTGCTGCTCATTAGTCTGGAGCAGTGGCGAAGCTTGGGCTCTCCTGCCAAATGCTCTCCCGTGCTGAGCAAGCAGAAGGTGGAGGCCCACCCCCATCTGTCTTCACACTACACCCAGATCCTCGTCAGAAAGAAAGCCATCGGGAATGTGCTAAAGCCCAACTCGAGGCCAAATCATTTTCACTCCCAAACACATTCACAATTTGTTTACTGAATAAGTCACTGGAGGCTCTGGACAGCAAAGCTGGCATAGCCACCAGAACCAGATCTCCTGTCCTTGAAAGGTGGCTAGATTGGCCATTGGCTTTGTGTCATTCACTCCTTTATGAACTCTATTCATTTTTATCATTTTTTTAATTGAGGGGAAATGCTATAATTGCTAAAGTGCAAGAGCAATAATAAGAACAATATTTTAATTCAGAGACCAGCCAAGCAAGCATATTGACAGGCCGTAGATACAAACAGGCCAACACCTCAAGGTGGTGATTATACCAACCAGGTAGAAGTAGGGCGAGATTTCTCCACCTGGGGTAGAGGGGAGCATGGGATGAGCTAGGGATAGTAGAAGAATTTGCCTGGATTATAAAGACAGGAATTCTGATATCCTAAATAGGCATTGATACCGGTAGCAATGAGTTGAGTAAGCTGGCTTCCTCCATCCTCACTACACCCTAGCCGCAACTCACTAATTTTCCTTCTATAGTATTTTATTTCCTTGTGTTGCACAATAGAGCTGCACAGGATGGGGGAAGAAAAAGCCTCGTATTCAATTCCACAAAGAATGAGCTATTCATTGAAACCTTCATCATTTGCTTAGAATTACTCCTGCTGGGAGAAGGGGAGAGCCCTTAACATTTCATAAAATATCCAGAAGTGTCAAGGTGTTAGCTATGATTCTGTAGCGGATGTAACATAAGATCTAATATTTGATTTAAGAAAACTTTGAATGATTTTGTGTAATTGCTCTGCTTTCCTTCTTATTTAGGAAAAGCTTTAGTGAGTAGCTAAAAAATAATGAAAAGTAGATATTCAAATAATAACCAAATACTATTATATTATTGATTTCCTTTAAAAACATAACGTGAGCAATTCTTTCCAACTCCGCCTCTGTTAACACCATTTCAAGAAGGATTATATGTGAAGAAAAACATGCCCCTTATATTTTGTATTCTTCCCTCTAAATGAAGAGAAAAAGTACGATTGCTACACAGTGTGTTAAGTCTTACACTAATTTGTCAGTTCAGACAATAGGTTGCAGATATCTAGAGTATATGGTAAAATAGGTTTACACCAAAAACAATGCTTTTATTTTTGCATTCATTAATTATAAGTCACATAACAGAGAGGGGTATGAGGAGAACCAAATGGAATTTTTATCATTATTATTATGTTATTGTTATCAAATAATAATGGATTACTGCATATATTTTTTTATGAGGAAAGACTTTATAAAAATAGAAAAAAATGAGTGTTTCTTATTATGTAATAACAAGATCAGCTCAAGATAGGATAGATTCAGGTCAAGTATCTCCACTTTCATTGGTTTCTGGAACATACTATCATGTAACTAAACTTACCTCATGGCTTTTTACTTGTTTTATTAAATCTTCAAACCTTTTCAGACACTGTAAGCAAGCAAAGCAACTATCCAAATCAAACAAAACATTCCATTTTTTTAATATAATCTTTCTAAATGTGTATATTTCAACACTCATATTTCTCTTCAGAGCGTACAAATCTTTCACCCTTTACCAAATGTGTATATTTCTTCTCCCCCATCTTGGAAAGCAAGGTTTATTTCCACCCCTCAGAGATAAACTGCTGGACTCATGTTTTCCTGGGATAAATGGGTGAAAAAGGCAACTGCCCCACAAACCAGGCAGCTGCCCTCGGTCACTAATGAATTAAGTCATTGACCTATGTCTATAAAGTGTCCTATGTGTGCCAGGCACCGTACTAGGAGCTAGGAATCAAAGACAAATATCCCCACCCTTAAAGAGCGCAGGGTCTAGTGGGAAACAGACTTGTCTCAATAACTAAACGATAGTACAGGAGCCAGAGGAAGGATGCTTTCCCCAGCCTTCGGGGCCTGAGTTTAGAAGCCAACGACAGCTCCCCTGGCTCTAGGGCATGAGCAGGAGTTAACCAAGTAGAGGAGAAGGGAAGAGGTGAGGTGCATTCCAGGAAGACAGAGCACATTCTGGGTCTTGGCAGATTTTGTCTTGTTTTTTGGCATCAGAGGAAGGTTGGTGGAGAGAGAAGAAACATAAGACTAACTTTAAAAGTTAGCATTTCTTCTCCTTCTCCCGTTCCTTCCCCAATGATCATCCAGCAAAATCCAGGGATGGTAGAGTTGGCCCCTGGTGCCAGGGCCCAGGCTCCTTCCATCTTCCGGTTCCGCCATCCCTGGAGTGTTAATAGCCTTGGCGATCAATGAACCAGAATGGCGCAAGCTCACGCAACATTCCAGCCAGCAGGGAGGGGAAAGGTGATCACATTTCTGGTCTCGGCACAGTGCTTACCCATACGGCAGGTGCTCGATGTTTGTGACCAATGAGTGAATGAATGAATGAATGAAAGGAGGGTAGGGAAGGTTAATTTAACAACCACAATTTGTTAAAATCCCACTTAGTATCAATGGTAGTCTCTTAACATGGATTATCATTTGAATACTCCATTTTCTCCAGAATTTGAAGAAAAGTCTTACCAAGAGCAGACAAGAGTGAATCCACTGGGCTTTCCACCATGGGCACCCTGCTTCAGTTCACATAGTCAAGCACCCCACTTCAACTCCAGCCACAGATGCAATTAGGTCCCAAATATCCCACCTTAGAATGGACTTCCCTAATTAACAGCCCCCCCTTGACCTCCACTGCAGGCGGACAGTCCCGGGTGTGCAAGCAGATTACAGAACAAAGGCCTCAGGTTCCTCCCTTGAACACCACAGTGGAGGCAGAAGAAGCTTCTTTCTTTGGGTTTTGCCTCTTTAAATATCACGTGCTTGATGGGAATGTCCGCAGAAGTGTCCAGGCTGAGTAGACGCTTTTTAGTTCCCCTCTTTCTTCTCCTTCTTACTTAATATCCTGAGGCCATAATAGAACTTTGCTTGTCTAAGTCAGCCTGCTCAGGGAAAGGACGGGTGACCCACTCAACCATTCCCCGGGACATCCCCCTGCCAGGCATCAGAAAGTGCCACAATTCTTGGGTTCTGCATGCCGAGCAGACACAGCAGCCACAAGTGAGGGCGGCCCAGCCTGTGGCTCCAGGAAGATCCGCTAAATGAGGCCATGCTTCCACCTCATTCTGCAGGAGTCAGGTAACAGCTATGCCCAGGTTTCCTCTTTCAAATAAATGTGCAATTTTTTACAGCAGGAAAAGGTGTCAGCTCCAAATTCTAGCAGCACACACTGTGCTCCCTGGAATGACTGAAGGAGAGGCAGGTTCTGCTGAAGAATAGCAGAAGTGATGGACATCAGACACTAGAACTGAGCCTCGCTGCAGCCAGAAGCAGATAAAAATGTGTCTGTCACTGGCTGTTTCGTAACTGCCTAGGGCCTCTCACGCCTTCCTGTTCCAGCTTCTGGGGCCACTGGTATTAACTGAAGTCTTGCAAGGAAACCAGAAACATGGTCCTATTGGGCACAGACGATTTATTTCACCCTGGGTCCTGACAAGTGTGCGTCCACCCTTTTGATGAGGAGGAGCAAATTGCAATTTCCCCCAAACCTTAAGATCTGGCAGGGAGTGGGGATTCCTGTGAAATTTCTACACAGACTAGGGAAAGGGGGCAATGCTGCCATCAACCCTGCTTTCTCAGAAGGAATCCTGGCAAACTAGAACAAATGATGACAGGGCTACAAATCCTCGGGGAAATCTTTCAGAGCAACAGAAACTCCAAAGTTTGCTTGGAGCCTTTCACCTTCTTGTATGAATTGCTGCCTCTTTTGAAGGATTCACAAGGCCTTTTGTTTCCCCCTTTTAACTAAACTTACAGTAAGGTAATTAAAAGTAGAGCATGAGCCTCTTAATCAGCCTCCTACCAGCTGTGTGACTTTGTGAGAGTCACTTAACCTCTCTGTACCTCCGTCTCCTCCTCTGAAAAAATGAGGTTAATAATAGAACTTACCTCATAGGGCTGTTGTGAGTATAAAATTATATATACTTATTGTGTACTAATATGTAATAATAGATCCTTAATGTTGCCACTTTAAATATTTTGGCATTAGATGGAGATTATTCTGTGTAGGAAAATAGATGGGTTTATGTATATAACACAAAATTATGGCTGTGCTTTTCTGTCCATGCTGAGAGACTGTCAGGAGAGGTTTTATGAAGATCAAAATGTGTGCATATATACAAGGCGAGGCACAAACTTCAAATATTCTAACACCTCGAGAAATTAATGAGAAATGATAGGTGAGGGGGAGGAGGACGAGGTTGTTCTTTCCAATAAAACCACAGCTTTAAAAATGCTCCATTAAAGGTGATCATGAATATCAAAGGAATTGCAGAGTATTCGAGAGACACCCTGGAAAAGTTAGCCATCTGTTTCAAAAAGAAAAGTCTGGAAGGATTCCATTTCTTTCGGGGAATTATTTTAAAGGCTCGAATTCATGCTGCCTGTCATTTCCATCCATTTGTTTAACTATTAGTGGGATCCAAATGCTCCCCAGCTCCTGCCCAGATCCAGAGGCCCCTTCCCTGGATTCGGAGCTCAGTAAAGCTGGTTTCTGGGGAAATTCTACACCCTTGAAAGTTATGGCGGCCTCATCGAGTAGTCACACTGCCACCTAGTGGTCCAAAGGCTGAGGGCAGGCGATTTCTTTGAAGCTTTTTCTAGCTTTATTGTGCTATAAAAATCATGTGTTCCACCATTGGTATCCCATGTTAACAAGAGGGAGAGGTCAGGGGACGTAGACAGGATCTTTAATTTGTCTAAGGTGTTAGCAAGGGCTGCCTCTGGGAGAACGTTTCTAAGAACAAGAATGTGGGGAGAGGACGTGGCTCCTTGGTAAGGTTTAAGCGATGAACCCAGGGATTGTGGTGAAGACTGTGGCTCCAGACTCAAGATCAGAGTTGGAGTGGGGGCTCTGCCATTCACCAGCTGTGGGCCTTGAGTGAATTACTGAACTGCTCCATGCCTTGGTTTCTTGATCTGTAAAATGGAGAGAACAAGAACCTCCTCATGGTTTGTTATGAGCTCCCAGCACAGAAGGCAAGCCACACTGTTATCTGCTATTGCTGTGACTGCTTTTAAGAGCAGGTTGCTGTAGAAGCTGTGAGCACACAGGTCAGGCAGCACAGGACAGCGGGAAGGCCAATGGATGAGCAAGTAGGGGACCCACAATCTGGTTCTGCTACTAAGTAGCTGTGTGACTTTGAACAGATCGTTTACCCCCTTTCTTTTCCTGTAAAATGAAGAGCTTGAATTCACTGATGTTTACGTCTTTTTTCTTTCTCAGACACTGTGAGTCTAAGGTAAGTCTTCCAATTAAAACTGGCCTACTTTTAATGTCCATTTTTACCTCCTTTGTTTTTACCAAAGCCCAGGGTCGAGCATGTCCCAGGCATTTATTCCTGTAGTTGCTGACTGATGAGAAGCAGAGGTCGGAATCGCCTCTGTGTGAGCCACTAGGAATAAACCAAGTGTTGTTTAGGTAGGGAAGAGAATCCAATGGGAAGTCCTAGAAGCCGAAGAGTATTCCTCATCAGAAGCTGGTCTGGGGTTTCTCAGAGAGATTTGGACAGTTCACTTCCCGTCCTGTGTTCCCACCTCTGCTAAGCAGCCTCCTTCCGTGGACAGGAAACCCACCAAATGCTGGAGTTGTATAAATTCAATATATACCCTATTAGTAATATTGCCAAGTCTGTGCCACGCAGTACCTGACTTTGCTTCCAAGAGCTGGTCAAATGCTGGCAGGCTCACCCGCTGCATGTGACTAATTCCCCACTCTGTGGTTCAAGCCAGGGACAATCCCAGCAGGGACGTGTACTCTGGGGTGGTAACAAACACCCAGGAAAGGTAATCATGAAACAAGACCTTCTGCCCTTCATCCTAAACCTCATCCATGCTTGGACATTCATAGAAATATAGCACAAAGGCATTTGGACCTTTTAGTCATTTTTTGTGGCTGCTGTAACAAATTACTGTAAACTAGGTAGCTTACAAAAACAGAAGTTTATTCTCTCCCAGTTCTGGAGGCCAGAATTCTGAAATCAAGGCGCCGACAAGGCCATGCTCCCTCCAAAGGCTCTAGGAGAGTATCCATTTCTTGCCTCTTCCAGCTTCTGGTGGCTCCAGGCATTCTTTGGCTTGTGGCTGCATCACTCCAACCTCTGCCTCTGTCTTCACATGGCCTTCTCCTCCTCTCTCGCCTTTTCCTCTTCTGTATCTTATTGGGACACTAGTCATTGGATTTAGGGGCACCTGGGTAATCCACGATGAACGCATTGCATGATCTTTAATTACATCTGCAGAAAATCTTTTTCCAAAGAAAGTCACATTCACAGATTCTGGGACATAGACATATCTTTAGGGGGTGGGCTACCATTCCATACTTAGTGAGTACAGAAGATAGAGGGGAAATTTAGAAAGACAAGCGGCCAACATCTGCACCCCAATGCCATTGATCCATGCCGAATCATAGTAGCCCAAAAGGCACCCCAGTCCTTGGCATTAAATTTCTGCAATTCTTTTAGCAGGAGTTGATCAATAAAGATGTGAGGATAAGAGCAAGAAGGATCTAGGATCCCAATGTGTTTTTTTGTTTTTTTGTTTTTAAAGATTGGCACCTGGGCTAACAACTATTGCCAATCTTCCTTTTTTTTTTTTTCTGCTTTATCTTCCCAAGCCCCCCCCATACATAGCTGTATATCTTAGTTGCACGTCCTTCTAGTTGTGGGATGTGGGACGCCGCCTCAACGTGGCCTGACGAGCAATGCCATGTCCGCGCCCAGGATCCGAACCCTGGGCTGCCACAGCAGAGTGCGCAAACTTAACCACTCGGCCACGGAGCCGGCCCCCAGGATCCCAATGGTTTTTAATCATTTTTATACCCAAATATACCAAGAGATGCCACACTCTCCCATTTGCACCCCTGGCTGGCTGGGCTGGTGATTCTCCATAAAGAAACCCTAGAGGGGCACAGCAAGGTGGGTTGGCTCTTAGGGCATGAGCAGCTTGCAAACAATCCCCCGGGGGTGATTCCACCCTTCCCTCTGCTTCTGACCCTCTGCTCTCTCTGTCTTCACCTCAAAGAAGACCATCCAAACGACATTTATTTGCCCTATCAGTCAAAAAATAACTTTAGTCAGCGAGGGGTACTTCTCTCTCCAATAGTTTTTTACTGTTTTTATTCATAATAGAAATTTGACATTCGTCCCCTGTTACATTTTAGCCAGACTTACATGTAAGTCATATAAAATGTTTTAGAAGTTTAGAAAAGTATTTTGAAATTTCAAAATGATAAGTTGAAATTTCATTTTTCATCTGGACAGTAACATGTATACATACAAGCTTGATCTTATTGAAATGCCACATTCTCCTCCCTTTTGAGTCATTTCTTCTCTTC
Organism: Equus quagga; assembly: GCF_021613505.1. Lineage (NCBI taxonomy): Eukaryota > Metazoa > Chordata > Mammalia > Perissodactyla > Equidae > Equus > Equus quagga. The sequence goes on from NC_060275.1 coordinate 90,076,795, forward strand.
TTCCAATCACTGTAACTTAGCTTAAAAAAAAAGAAAATATGTGACTGAAAGAAAATATCAAAGCCATTTTATCATTTACAAAGAGTTTTTATTTAATAATTCTCCAAACACTGGTTAACTATTTTTACTAAAACTTTTTAATTGTGGTAAAATACGCATAACATAAAATCTGCCATTTAACCATTTTTAAGTGTACTGTTCTGTCCTGTGGCCTTAAGTGTACTCACATTGTTGTGCAGCCATCACCGCCATCCATCTCCAGAACATTTGCATTTCCAACTGAAGCTCTGTACCCATTCCACACTAACTCCTCATTGCCCCTCCCCTCAGCCTTGGCAGCCACCATTCTGCCTTCTGTCTCCATGAATCTGACTACCTCAGATAAGTGGAATCACACAATATTTGTCCTTCTGTGACTGACTATTCACTGCATCAACCTTGTCTTTCAAGTTCATCCACGTTGTAGCATCCGTCAGAATTTATTTTTAAGACTGAATAATATTCCATTGTACGTCTATACCAATTTTGTCTATCCATTTTTCCACTGATGACATTTAGGTTGCTTCCACCTCTTGGCTATTGTGAATAATGCTGCTATAAACATGAGTGTACAAATCTTTGTTCAAGCCCCTGCTTCTTTGGGGTATATACCCAGAAGTGAAATTGCTGGATCATACGATAATTCTACACTTAATTTTCTGAGGAATCGCTATACTGTTCTCCGCCACAGTGGCTGCTCCATTTTACATTCTCACCAGCAATGCACAAAGGTTCAATTTCTCTACATCTTCACCAACACTTGTTATTTTCTATTTTTTTGATAATAGCCATCCTAATGGGTATGAGTGGTATCTCATTGTGATTAAAATTTTTAACTAAAAGAAGAACATTTTTAAAAATAATAGGTGATTCTTTTTGTAGTATTTGTATTCTTTCAGAAAACCACTGAGTATTTAGAAATAGTAAGAACAGGAAAGAACTAAGCACTAGAACAGGAAAGGATTTGGGTATGTTTCATTTCTTATTTCTGTCCTTTGAATTAACCACAGATGTTAACACATTTTTTTGCCTTTTTATCCAGACAGAAGGAGATGTTTTATATGAACGCATTGCCATCAATCTGATTTTTGCCATGGGGCTTCCCAAATCATAGCCTCTTTCCCTAGTCATATTGGTTCACACCCTTCAACCACCCTCTGGTAATAAGGTTTAAGCTGCAGTCAGGCAAATAATAAACACTATCCCAAGAGGACAATGGATGGACAAGAATGGAGACCCAAGCCCCTGGAACCACCAGTTGGATGACTCATGTCACTGACTCTAGGGGGCAGCTATTTGGGGGAAAGGAGACCTAATATAGTCATCCACCTAAACTCTCCACCCCTACACCAACACACAGAGCAAACATCAAAACAAAGCAAGCAGAATTGTTTGTCTTCTCTTAGTGCTTTCCTCTTTCCAGATTGCCTGTGATGCTGCAAAGTCAATCAGGATGTTTTGGCCTAGAGCCCACATCCCCTATGTCTTGCCGTACCTCCTTGCTCTTCTCAGATCTGCTATGATCACAGCCACGCATACAACAAATGTTAGCACATCACCTGCAATGATTTCACGATTCTTGGACAGAAGATAAATTACTAGGGTTTGGTGGGAAACATTTTGGATCAGAATAAGAAATGGTTAAAAAGCTTTGTGTGTGAGCTGAGAATTTAAACTCAAAATGCTAACTATAGAAGAAAGGAAGTCATGATTCCTGTGGTGTATTGGGGTGACCACAGGATGTAGAGTCAGAAAACCTGGCTTTAGTTTTTTGTACCATGTGCTTGCCCTTAGTTTACCCTTCTATAATAATAAGAATGAACCAGGCTCTGGGAGGATGAAATGAGATATCGTATGTGAAATTTTGTTTTAAAATGCGATTAGTTCTAATTATAGAATTAGTAAATAGGTATAAAATACCAAACTCCAGAATTTTTTGCTAAATATACGAGTGTACATAATTTGGGGATGGGGAAACATTGTGGTCATTTATTTGTACCCCAGAATAAGTGATCTTTATAAAGCACAGATTTTAAAGTAGATAGTGGCAAAGTGCCAGATACTGAAACTGGCACAGAAGTAAAGAATCACCAGTACTCTGAGAAGAAAATGAAGGAATGCATGAATGAATGGGTAAGTGAAACCCAGAGCAGCTGAGGGCATGAAGTGCCTGGGAAAGATGAGGGGCATAGGAAAAGAGGGTGCTGGGTGTTCAGAGCAGGATTTACACCATGGGGAGCTTGAAATTGAAAACATCACAATTTTAATGAGAAAAAGTGCAATCCACAGTAAAGAGCCCCATGATGACAAAGGTGAGAGAAGTTGCTCAGCTCATGGCAGAGTCTTGTTTCTGTGACCTATAAGAGAGAAAAAGTGAGGTAAGAGGTGTGAAGTAATTATATTATTTAATCCTGATTACTAAATACTGAACACATTTTCTTCAAAGTTCAAAAGGAGAAGAAGTTGACTAGGAGGAGGAGGGAGGGGATTTGGGGGTAAATCATTGTCACATTCTGTGGAGTGAGGTTTCAACACATTATTCACCTCTGTTTGTAGAATCTTCCATAACCCTCCATTTCTAATGTCTAGTTTTTCCCTCATATCACATTCTGGATCCATCCCTCTGACCAGCAGCTGCCACTGTCTTGATTAGTTTGTCGAAACCTTCCTCTTCCAAGCAGTTCTCTTCACATAGAACTTTTTACACGCTGGGAAGGAAGTCTCTAGAACACCTCACAGATGGCCTCCCACCCCCCCCGCCAACGCCATGTAGACTGTACACTTTCAGTTTCTAACTTCTCATCAAGCACAGGGAAGGAACTCACTGCCCAGGCTTGTGTGTCTATGTGTGTCTGTGTGTTTATGTGGGTTGGGGGGGGCTGTGGAGGCTGAGAAAAAAGAGAGAGCAGAACATTTCTGTTTTATTTTTCCCATGTCAAACGTATCTTTCTCAGCCATCAAGAATTTTTATTTCAAATTTCATATGTTTTTAGCAAAGTGAGTTTTAAGAACCAAATAAGCCACTTGTAAGATACCTATGAAAACACTTTGCAGTTATCTATGAGTTCATTAGTCAGAATGTAAATTCCTCAGAGACTATCCTCTAAATCAGCATACTTAGTTAATGCAGGCTGAGTGAATGATATCCTAAGCAAATGTAAGCTAAATTTGCTATAAAAACAATACAAAATGGAATAACAACAATAAAGGTTTTCAGGACTGTTTGTTGTTCTATACTATCTACATCTGACTCTACGGTCTCTATATCCTGTCACCGTCCCATCAGCATCAAGAATTAAGAATTAGCGTCAAAAACTTACAGCAGAACAAGCTTCAGAAACGCATAGAAAGTCATATTTAACTTCCTCATTTATCTATGCTTAAGCCATCAGAGGCCATGACAAAGTCAAAACTGTATTTGTGCAGGAGGTATTTGGCAGGAAGAGAAGGTTTGAAAGTTTTAATTTGTAGAATGATGGTTTTTTCCAAGCCTGGTTTTTAAACACAGAGGGTACAGAAAAGCCTAATTGACCCATGTATCTTGAGAGTTCAAGGTGACAGAGCATTTGGGAGTCGGCCCATCACCATCTAAGCTCTACCACTTGCTGAACTATTTTGCTTCTTCTACTTCAATTCACCCTAGAAGAGAGAACACAGTAGGAACAAGGAAAGGGTCCAGAACGGCAGATGCTGAGATAGCACAAGAGGAAATGGCGAAACACAGTGACACCTGCAAAAGTTTTCCGCCAAGGTACTCAGGCCAGCCTCCGGAGGGGAATGGGCCACGTTCACCTGTATGGAGGGGAGCCACACACACAGCCCCCAGAGAGACCCCACTCATGCCAGGTGTTTTCTCCTTACTACATGACACCTCACAACGCAAGCCTGGCTGCTGGGGTGGTCTGCAGTTCCATCTCCATCTTCATAGGTCACTGAAAAAATGTAAGGAGTTGTCACCAGCAGGGCCACCACCACTACTTCTGCCACCAGCTCCTCCTGCCTGTGTCCTTGCCCAGGCTGCAGCAGTCTGCTCCTGCCTCAAGAACTCAATTTGTGGTGAGAGGCACTTTCCCACATCCTGTTGAAGAGGGGCCTGGTGCTCTCTCCTGCTCAGAGGTTCAGCCAACTGGGATCCCCACAGTCCTTTGGTGAGATAGTAGAGCTTCTATTAGAGAGTTCTTGAGAATAGATTCGGGACCGGGGTCCAACACTCTCAGAAGCTAAGGAAATCATTTCCCCAATTATCATCCATGTCATCAATCGTGGAAAAATTCAAGTAAATTCAGCCCATCAGCCAGTATGGTTAATAGATATTATGGAAAGAAATGTGCCAGGCTCCCGGGGGGTGCGTGTTTGGGTAGGTGGTGGCAGAGGGGTGCTGTTTTTAAGGAAGGAAAATAAAACCAGTTCCTTGCTTTTACATCTCCTTAGTGAAATGGAGTATACACATTCAGTACATAAATGATGATTCATTATGTACCTAAATATTTAGACAGTATTAATGGGGATGAAAAAAGCTTACTGCAGTTTCACTATCTATATTGAACTTGCCATCTACCATCTTGCGAAGGGTTGTCACAAGCACTGCATTTTCAGCCAACTTCTGTTAACTCTATCTTTACGATGAAAAGCCATTCGAGCAGTTTTATTGTGTAATTTGTAACAATAAAGAGTTTTAGGAAAGTTTATCTTCCGATTAAAACAATTCGCTTTTCCAAGTTTACTGGGGATGGCAGATCAAGTCTCTTTAAAGAGAAGAGACAACGTAGCACTGTGTGAGTGTGTGAGTGTGTGTGTGCATGCGTGTGCATACTCAGAAGGGGTGGAGGGCTTGGTCGTGAGAACATATCTATTATTTTCTTTAGTCTAGGCAATACAAACCAGTGAGGTTGAATACAATGCTCTGTGAAAGTTTGAACTACTTATGTTTGTTACAAATTTTCACCAGCATGCTTCCTACTTCAAGGATGGTAAGTTTATTTGGCTTAGGGAAGAACTTTCTATCTTTTTGATCTTTTCATTAGACTTTCTTATCTATCCTTGACTGAGCGGGTCCTAAGTTTGAGTGATATCAGCGATCACCCCAGCAGAAGCTGGGCTCTCCCAGGCAGCATGCCACCCTCACCCACCTCCTTCCCTCGTCCATGCACCCTGGAGGCAATCTCTGAAGTCTTGGGCAGGACCAGGGCTGGCTTCCTGGACATTTTCCCTTTAATATGCTCCTCCTCGCATCCTCGTGTTATCCTCTGATGCTGCTATGCCTGGGGTTCTGTTCTGGGCAATGGGGTCAGTGGTAGGAACTAATTTTGTTCTGTGAGAAGAACCAGCAATTCCGACCAAGTAAGTCCTGGGTAATGACATGCTATCTCGACATGACAATAAAAAGAAAACTAACACAGTAAAATTGATCAATGATGAAAGAGAGAGAGAGACAGAGAGACAGGAAGGAAGGTGAAAGAAAGGAAGGAAGGAAGAGAAACTGACCAATTTGGTGAACTATTGTTATTTCTGTCTCCCTCATGATTAAAAACTTGACAGGCAATCAAGTGAAATCATTTTCTTCTCTTTTTCCGTGGGCTTCATCTGGGGAAGAACAGCAGCGTCCACGAAGTGGTTCGTGCTCCTATAGCTTTAATTACGAAAGTGACACAAACACATCTTAAGGAGGTAAACTCAGTTTTCAAAGTTACTTTAAATTCATTAGTTATTGGGGCCCGCCCCAAGGCCGAGTGGTTAAGTTCACAAGCTCCTCTTGGGCGGCCCAGTGTTTCACCGGTTTGATCTGGGGCCAGGACATGGCACTGCTCATCAGGCCATGCTGAGGTGAGCACAACCAGAAGGACCTACAACTGGAATATACAACTGTGTACTGGGAGGCTTTGGGGAGAAGAAGAAAAAAAAAAGATTGGCAACAGACGTTAGCTCAGGGCCAACCTTTATGAAACAAAAATTCATTAGTTACCCATGATTCCTGGGTGTTTTATTTCTTTTGTGCTTTACAAAATGATTTTTACAAAGATGAGGCTTTCAAAGACATGCAACTTTAAAAATAATCTCTAGTGGAAGCCTTTTTGTATTCATTAGTTTCTACACAGCCATTTATGGGCTTTAGAGTGCACTCTACTATAAAAAGTTAAAAGCAGACTTTCTGGTAAACATTTTCAATAATCCAGGAGCAACAGGATTAGCTCAGGGCTTCTCAGCCTCAGCGCTCAGCACTATTTGGACGGATAATTCTTTGTTGTGGGCTGTCCTGTGCATTGTAGGATGTTTAGCAGCATCCCCGGCCTCTCCCCACTAGATGTCAAGAGCACACCCTCTGTCGGTCCTTTGAATCAAAGATGTCTCCAGATGTTGACAAAATTGCCTCTGGTTGAGAACCACTGGATTAACCTAATATCCAAGATATATTAAAAAAGTATAAATACTATAAAAATAAATCCCAGGCCAAACAAAACCTTGTTGCCAATAACAGTGATAGGGTATTTTTAATTTTCTCCATAAAAATATGTGGATGAACTAGCTACAAAAGGAAGCATTTTCTTGATGTGTACCATTTCTCGAAGTCTGTCCTGAATGCCATCTCAGCCTTTGTTTAAGTATGTCCTTGACTCATGACATTTATATAGATTGCTAAAAGCAAAAGAAGATTTTCTGGAATGTGGAATTGCTAACTGGAAATCCAGAGGATGTAGCAAAAGCATTTTTGCTAAGAAACATCTTCCTGGGGGCTGTTGCAAACATGATAAGCTTATACCAGTGAAGGTTTATAATTCTGAGGAAGGGGGAAATATCTAGGGGCTAAAGGAAATTCGTTTCTATCAAGAGCGTTTCTACAATTCCATCTGTGTGATTATAGAGCAATATATGGGAGTAGTTTGATCTAAACATTATATAGGCACATAACAGATGGAAATAATAATGACTTGCTTCAAATGACTTTGAAAAAGAAATTTCAAGTAATTTGAGATGAAATGTTTGTTTCACTTGAAATATCCTAAACTTTGAAGTCTTCCAGATTGTGAAATACCTCTTCTTAAGAATAAGTAGAAGCCCAATCTTTAAATCATTAAAAATTAAAAACGTCTTTCAAACTAACATAAAGTGTTAATAACAGGGGAAACGGAGTATAAAGTACATGAGAACTCTCTGTACTATCTTAATTTTTCTGTAAATCTAAAACTGTTCTAAACAATAAAGAAATAAAGTCTATTTAAAAAAAAAAAAAGAGGTTGTACCAATAACATGTACTGATATAGATCAACTGGCAAGAGAAAAAGGCAGAGTTAACACCGAAAATGTTTAACAACTGGAATTGCACAGGTATCAAACAATCAGAATGGTCGCTGGTCAAGCATCCAGTTGTACTGGCGTGTAGCCACTGAATATCACTTCTGGAAAAAAGCAAGGTGCAAAGCAGGGGTTTCCATTTGTGCAAAAAATGGCGACAGGAAGGACGGATGTGTGTGTGTGTATGTGTGTGTGTGTTTACATATATTCGTATGTGTATAGCTTAGAAATATACATGAGAAACTAATAACAGTGGTTGCCTCTAGTGAGGAACTGGGTGAGTTCACCATGAAATTTATCATTTAAAGCAGGTCAATTTTGTGAGTAAAAGGGAGCGTTATTAATAATTATTCCAGAACAGTAGGCCTAGGCTCGTCCCGTACTGGTAAGTCAGGGTGTAGGATCCCCCTAGACGTGAGGCTCTAGGGTGTGGAGGTTCAGGGCTTGGAGCTGCCTTACTTTTCACACTGTCATACTACAATACATTGCTCCTACCCTCTTTTTTAATTTTTTTAAAGTAAAAAAAGCCCTAGCAAATGGAATAGATATTCAATGTACAATGAAATCAGGATGGGAGAAGGTCAAAATTTTTTAATTCATTTTTGCCTTTCTATCATCATTAAGGAAGAAATCTAGCTATTATTGTTAAGATTAAGGGCGAAGCTGGGTGCTGAAAATTTTATTTGATAAACTAATTCACAATGATAACAACCAAACAAACTCTAAAGCTAAACAGTCAGTATAAATGATTAAAGAGCTGTAGAGTTTGGGCTGTTATTTGCCAGACATATTAGTAAGCTCAGGGGCTGTTACTGTTTCTTCAAAGTGTCCTATTCTTTCTTTCCCTATCTCAACAGCCAGTGAAAAGTTTGAGAGTGTGGGTAAACCAAAGTCAAACATAGTAACTCTATTATGTTATCCAGCATATGTTTGTTCCGGTCACGTTAACTTAAGATTAGGACATAACATTAACTGTTGTAACTTCAGAATTTGGTGATCTGGCAAAAATGATATTATACGACTAGTGAATTAGAGAACACAATGATGGCGGATAATCATTGGATGTATGTTGCATGCAAGTCTAGATCTAAGAACTGTACATGCATTACCCCATTTAATCCTGATTTAAAAACAAAACCCTGTGAGAAATAGGTACTGTTATATTCTCATTTCATAGATGAAGAGCACTGAGTCTCAGAGAGGTTAGATAACTTGGTAGATCAGAGAGCCTGTAAGTGGCAAAGTCGAGGTTTGAACCTGTCAGTAATCCCAGAGCCTGTACGTTAACCATGACACTGCCCTGCCTCATGGATCTGTCTGGCAGCTAAGAGACTTAAGTTTCAATTCCAAAGCGGCCACTTCCATATTTTCTAAACTAAAACCAGGATGTGGAGTTTGACAATGGGTTAGTGTGTTTCCTGGGCTTTCCCCCAGAAAATCGAAGACATGAAGTTGCTGTAACTAAGTAGGATGCCACTTAAATCCTTTGGTTTCTGTTTCCTCACCCGTGCAGTGAGAGAGGCAGACTAGAGGATTTCTAAAGCTTCACTTGCTTTATAAAAGTAGGAAACTCTCCTATGTTCCAGGTACTCTTAAAGTGCATTACAAATACTAATTTGTTTCCTCTCCTGACAGCCTAGGACACAACATTATTCCCATGATGGAGGTGAGCAAACTAAGGCCACGAGAACTTACATCCCTTGTCCTCGGTTAAATAGCTAGTAAGGTTCAAACCCCGGCAGTCTGGCTTCTGAGTCTGTGTTCTTAATCACTCTGCTGTGCAGCCTCTTATTATAAATCTAGAAGAAATTGTAGGTCTAGAATATAAATTACAAAATAGAGAGTAAGTCTGGAATAAAAGATTTCTTCCCTGGAGACAGACTGTCTCCCAGATGGGGAGCAAATTTCTGTGTTGATCCTTCTTTATGCGTCTTCAGGTTTGGAGTCCTCTGCAGCTGTGACCTCCCTGGAGGCCCAGGGCAGGTCCCACCTTCTCCTTTTCCCTCTGCCGACACCCAAACTCCCTGGTTCTGTGTCTTCCTGCCTGTTGCCTTCAGGGATTTCTTGAGGATTTGAGGAAATCTTGGGGATAAAAAAGCAGGCAAGGTAGAAAACAAGATGCTTTCAATGACTCGGATATAGGGTAATACATTAAAGGAGCAACATTCAAGCTGGAAATGCTGCTTTTATTTGGTTTTCTCCTCCTGCCTGGATTCCTTACCCTCATCCTGCAAATATACACACACTACAGTTTGGTACAGGGAGAAACTCGTGCTGAGGGCCCCATTTCTTTTAAAATCACAACTCACAGTGTTCAGCACAGTGCCGACCTTCATTCCCCAAATATATATTAGAACCCTGAGGATGCTGGGCCTGGTCCAGGTGTTGTGGGGACGAAAAGAGGAATGAAACGGTTTCTGGACTTTGGAGCCCTAGATGGACCAGAGTTGGCAACTCTGTGCTCAAAGTTCCTGGCTGTGAGCCCTTAAATACACTAATTAACATTTCTAATAATAATAGTTTCCACATATTGAGCCCATGCTATGGGCCAGGCAGACACTTTACAAATTTCATCTCTAAAGCACAGGACAATTCTGGTAGATATATGTTATCCCCATTTTATAGATTGTGCAACTGAGGCCCCTAATAAATTACGATTCAAACCAAGTTCCCATGCTCTTTCTGTGATGATGTCCTGCAGTTTCAACCTCCCTTTTCTTTTCTGTGAACTGGAGTTAGATAATGCCATTAGCTAAAAGAATGAGATGGGACCATATAGATACATGCATGGTTCAGAATCAAAGACACATATTTGCACACTAAATGGTGGTTCTTATTATTAGGAAAGGAAGTGACACAGCGGTATTTTAGCAGTGCCTGAAGTGCTACATGAGTTAAGAGGAGGGAGCAATTCTTCCCAACCGGACAGGATCTGGTTTTGTGGTATTTGAGTGGGGCCTTGAAAAATGAAATGTGTTTGGGTATGTGGCAATGATAGGTCAGGGTGGAAGTAAGTCAACCTTTCGTAGGTGAATTTTACAGCACGAAAATGGAAATTGTCATGGCCACATGTGTATCGTTAGCGATTTTTTTTAAAGCCTCAGATTTTCAAATATTTCTAAAAGAACTAGAAAATCCCACTCTGGCTTTTGAGAGGAAGAGAACATACACCATGAATTCTTCCAGATTAAATGGGATTATATTCACAGAGAAGGGTGACTGCCTGCTATCTTTATTAAATAATACCCTAATTCTAGACAAGGACGACAGAAACGGTGTAACAAGACTTCTGAGAAGAAGGGATAAAGGTCGTTATAGAAGAGATGAGACTGGAAAAATAGTCTGGATATGAGACTTCCAGCCAGTCTCTGCTGCTTCCCCGCCCTCTTCCCCACTTGCCCCCAGACTATGCCCCATGGACGAGACTAGCCCTGAAAGTGAGCCCAGTCTGTCTGCTAGTCTGTTTCTAGTTGAATCATTAGCACTAAATATTTATAAAGATGGAGGAAGGAAAACATTTTATTCTTTTCTTATAAAAATGAGTGGGTTTTTCTGCCACATCTCCCTGTTAGCAAACAGACAGACCTTAAATGTGGATGGGAAGGAACCATCTCTTGCAGACCGCAGAGAGGTTGAACATCGCCCTGCTGTATAAAGCATACAACCTTAATTTACAGAAGAGCTTACTTTCTTTTTCAAGTGCAGCTTCTATTTAAGAGGCTCAAATGTAAAATATGGAAGAAGTTATTTGTTAGTCACTTCCATATTTTTTCAAGTAAAGCAAAACAGATAATACCAAGTCAAAAGTGAACCCAACAAGACTGCTAGAGAAGCAGTGAGAGGAAAGGGAAAAGATAAGTTGTGACTTAAACAAAAATACGCAAGTCAGTCTAAGGCAACCAAAAAAAGCGCGTATGTGCAAGAATAGCCCTCCCCCTTCTAGAAACTCTCACAGCTTATTTTGCCATAGAGGAAGATAAATGTTACAATATCTCGCTAACCAATCAGCAACGTTGCAGGCCTCAAACCAGGAAACCCTTTAAAGTGTAGTATTTTAAACTGTGCAAGTGAGCCTTCTGGTTCTCAGCTAGTTTTTGTTCCCTGTGCTTGTAGGATGGAAAAGCAGATGTGAAGTCCCTCATGGCGAAGTTTAACACAGGGGCCAACCCGACAGAGGAGGTCTCAGGCAACAGCCGACCCTTCAAAGTCACAGGGCAAAGCTCACCTTCGGGAGTACAAGCGAAAAAGAACTTATTTGACAACCAAGGAAATGCCAGCCCTCCTGCAGGACCCAGCAATGTACCTAGGTTTGGGACCCCAAAGCCACCTTTGGGAGTGAAACCTTCTTCTGAGGAAAAGCCTGACAAGGAACCCAAGCCCCCGTTTCTAAAGCCAACTGGAGTGGGCCAAAGATTTGGATCCCCAGCAAACTCAGCAACCAGAGACCCTGAAGTGAAAGTAGGATTTCCGAAACCTGGAGGCCCCAAGCCCTTCAACTTGCCCAAAGAAGATTCCAAACCTGTGTTTCCACGGCCTCCTGGGACTAAGCCTTTGCTTCACAGTGTAAACCAAGACCATGACTTAAAGCCACCAGGCCCGAAGTCCGGGTCTAATCCCCCAGCCCAGGAAAATGAACAGAAGCAAGTGTTCCCCAAGGTGGCGGGAGTCAAAGGCAAGTTTGTGTCAGCCACACCAGATCATGACCCCAAGCCCCTCTTCCCCAAACCCCTCATTGGCCAGAAGCCATCCGTGAGCACCGATGACTCCTATGAAGATGAGAGCCCCACTAAGAATGTGGCTCCACAGAAAGGACCCTTGGCCCCCCTAGGAGCCAAGTCCAAAACTGGCCCTTTAAAACCAGCAAGAGAAGACCCGGAAAATAAAGACCATGGAGGAGAGACATCAAGCTCACCTTTTCCTGGAGTGGTTCTGAGACCTGCAGCAAGCAGAGGTGGCCCAGGCCTCTCTAAAAATATTGAAGAAAAAAAAGAAGACGGGAAGATAGATGCTGCTAGGAACGTCTTCCTGAGCAAAATTAATCAGGAAGAATCGACTTCCGGGGCTTCTCCTGCCAAGTTCCCTAAGGCACCTTCTAAGCTGACCGTGGGAGGGCCATGGGGCCAAAGTCAAGAAAAGGAAAAGGGAGAGAAGAATTCAGCTGCCCCTAAGCAGAAGCCATTGCCTCCTTTGTTTACCTTGGGCCCACCCCCACCAAAACCCAACAGACCACCCAATGTTGACCTGACGAAATTCCGGAAAGCCGCTTCTGGAAACAGTAAGTTCTTTTCTTGTTTGCTATTTAACATGTTTTATTCCACATCAGAGGGTGTTTTAGCTTCTGGGGAAAAGTTTGTAGCCAGGAATGATTCCATCCCTGGTACGCCTGTGTATATGATGACGTTGGTATTTTTTTTCTTTGGTGGGGGAGGTCTGAGAAGGTAGAAATCCTTAGTTCTCTGTCGGCATTCCATGAGAAAATGCCTTGGTGGGCTGGTTTTGGGGGGTGGGGAGAAAAGCATCCACCTGATTGATAAATAGTTTTGTTTAATGATAAGCTTTCATCTCCTTCCTTAGTCGGGTTTCATTTCTGTTGAATGAGACTGAGGTGTGTTACTCCTTCTACCATCAAGGAGTTAGACAGAAAGATGAGCAAACCTCTAAGTCAGTGGTTCTCAACCTAGGGCAATTTTGATGCCCAGGGGACATTTGGCAGTGTCTAGAGGCATTTTTGATTGTCACGACTGGAGGGTGTTACTGGCATCTAGTGGGTAGAGGCCCGGGATGCTGCTAAACATCCTACAATGCACAGGACAGCCCCTCACAACAAATAATGATCCAGCCCCCATCCAGCCCCAAAAGTCTACGGTACGGAGGTTGAGAAATCCTCCTCCAAGTGATTCGAAATGTCCACAAATTCATCATACATTTCCTAAGCCCAATATTCAAATGAGATGAAGAGCCCTCTTTTGAAATGACGCGTTCCGGTTTATATTTTAGCTGTCTTCTATTTCTCGGTACAAAGTTTTCTGAACTTTTCTGACTCATAAAATAGTAGATAGCTAGGATAATAAGCTACACAAAGGGATACATTATTCTCCTTCTGATTAATTAGTTTAGTTTTCTACCAGAGATGTTACCACAATAGTATGGCCCGTGCTATAATTTGATACTGAATGATTTGGTAAAGATTTATAACTCTACATTGTGATGGGAGAAGCTCATTTATGCCTGAAATGATTAATATTTTAGGCAAATAATGTGCACCTGTTTATTGTGAGGAGGAAGAATAAGCTGCTTACAAGCGACTACACCACCATTAGACATATTTTTCTCCTTAAAAAAGTATGGTCTAATTAAAGCAGTTCTAGGCATAAAGGCCGTCTTTCTTTTTTGGCTCTGTAGAAGCATCTTGGGATATGTCATCTTCCTGAGATCAATATTCTTGGTGCTGGTCAACCAATTAGTGAGCGATCAAATCCTCTATTAATTTATCATGTAGAAAGCAAGTTTGGAATGACCCCACGATCCTCTCTCTTCCAGAAAGTTTCAGCCCACTTGTGTCTTCCTCACCTGTCTCCTTCTTATTTTAATTCTGGTCCATCACTCAGAACTGTTATTTTTGTGAGACCTTCTAAAAGATCTCTTCTTATTTCTCTTTCTTTGTGCTTCTTTACCTCAGATAAAAAGTTAACTATCATAACCTCCATTTTATGGGTCTGACCTCATGTCAAGGAATTGTTCTGATGTTAAACAGAAATCCTTGGGCGTTTTCTTCCACATCCTCCATCTTTGTTTCCACTCAACTACCAGATTTGGTTGGTAGTAAGGAGTTGTCTGATGTCATGCTATTGAAATGGTGGTGAAGTCCTCTTTCTGGCTCTACAGTCCAGGCAAGGTCAGCATTGAGCTGATTTTCAGTGCAATACAGCCCTAAGGGACCCGAGCAAAATTGCTTACTAAGGAGAGTTAATCCTGTCCCTCTTTCTCCTGGCCTTTACAACCCTTTTCCCCCATCCTGACATGCATCCCCACTGCTCAGGTGCCACGTGACACAGTTTAGATTCTGAATCCTCTCATCAATGTACCCCACCTCCAACCTCTGATCCCTTCATGCATATTACTCCAAATGCTCCAAAATGGACCCTGTTCCCGCTTCATCTGCCTCTTCCACAAATCAGGACTCAACCCTTCTTAATTGAAACTGACCTCAGGTTGGTGTCAGGATAAAGCAAGCTGATTCATTACTTTAAATTCTAAATAACACCCCTTTAAAGCATACACATAAAAAAAAAAAAATAGCTTATTTTTTAAATAGAAATTATATCTGGCTCAAAGAATATCAAATACAAAGTGATATATAGTGAAAAGTCATATTCAGTCCTGGGCCTCTGCCCCACAAAAACCACTCTTCTTAATTTCTACATCCATTCAAAGTTTCTTTATGTTTACACAAGCAAACATAAACATAGATACTAATCCCCTGCTTTTTATTCAAAAAGTAAGATATTATATGCAATACTCTGATCCTTGCTTTTTAAAAAAGTAATAATTAGAGGTCGGCCCAGTGGCACAGCTGTCAAGTTCGCACATTCCACTTCAACGGCCCAGGGTTCGCCATTTCAGATCCCAGGTGCAGACCCTACACACCGCTTGTCAAGCCGTGCTGTGGCAGGCATCCCACATACAAAGTAGAGCAAGATGGGCACAGATGTTAGCTCAGGGCCAGTCTTCCTCAGCAAAAAGAGGAGGATTGGCGGCAGACAATAGCTCAGCACTAATCTTCCTCAAAAAAAAAAAAAAGGTAATAATTAAAAAATCTTAAATATCTTTCCACATTTTAATAAGAGGTAACTGATTATTCTTTAGAACTGTGTAATATTTTGGCAAATGGATGATCACCTAATTGGTTTAGCAATTTGTATTTTTTCCAACCTTTTTATGTTAGAAACAGTGATATAGAAAATAATCTTGTATAGATATCATAAAAAAGCATTTATTTTCTGAACACAGAGAATTTCTTAATAGATCTGCTGCCTCTGGATCCAGCCACTGCTATTTTTCCTAAATCACGATAGAAATACTTATTAATTTAGCATTCCATTTAGGAAAGTTAAAAATATACTGGAATTAGAATGCATATAGTGTTTAAATTAACTAAAACTTCGTCTAATAACTCTGTAGGCTTTCAAAACTTTAAAACTATTTTCTTAGCCTTCTACCTCATTCCTTCCTTTCCAGGTTCACATCCAGTTTCTTACAGCTCTTCCCCAAGTCTACCCTCCATCTTTTATCACCTTGTCCGATATATTAGCCATTAAAAATATTTGTCATTTATTGAGGACCTGTTAGATATCAGATAGATGTTATCCCGTTTATTCCTCTCAAGAACCCAATGAAATAAGAATTCTGTGAGGAAATAAAGCTCAGAGAGGTCAGATAGCTTGCCCAAGGCCGTCAAGTGACTAAGCAGGGACAGGCGATTCCAGAGCCCGCGTCCCCCCACATCCCTTGCTGGGCTGCCTCTCGTGATACATAGGATATCTTGAGATAATAACTCAAGCATAAGTGAAACCCAAAGAATCCTCATTCCTCTCCCTTTCTCTGTTCTTTGGTTGAAACATCATTTTTTTAAATTAAGAATACCACTATAAACTCCATGAAGACAGAGGCCAGTCTGCTTACCATTATATCTTCAGAGAACAGAAATAATATAAACTCTTGTTAGTTGCTCAGATTTGTCCTCTGATTAAAGTCTATTTAATCAAAATTTAGGATAAATACTCTCTATAGCTTAGTGACTACTTCAGCAAAGTAGGTAACCCCTGCCCACAGACTTGCACTCCATTGAATGGAGCTTTCATGCAAATGAGTGTTATGTACAAGGTCTATACTGTACATCTATTCAGCTTACTTATTTGTAAACCATAAGCTTGAATATAACATGTTGCTTTTCCGAATGTGGAGCTAATAACTTTTTTTTCCCAGAATGATTTAAGGTTAAAAAAGCCTAAATTAAAAAAAAAATTCAAAATGTTCTCTGAACTAACCTTTTCTCTGGTTCCTTTTGGTTCCCAGACCAGTCATGAAAGGACTTCCTCGCCAGCATCATTGTGTACACCTCGCCAGCAAAGTTTGGGTTGCCAAGAACGCCTGGCTTGACTGCTGGTTTGCATATAGGAGTTAGTAAAACCTGCTGGAAAATATTCCATCCAACCCTTTTTCTGGTCTTGTTCTTAATACCAGAGAGAAACTAAGATTCATCTTTCCATACATTACTTTAAGAATAATCAGTTAGGCATCTTGACAGCTGAAGGGATAAGGCCAGAGTCCCAGAGGGAGTTAGCAAAGGGCTAATGGTGTGACTGACCCCCCTCCTTATCCACTTCCGTGTCACTTTAATCCAGCCTACAGCAATTTGGAATTAAAAGGTGCTTGCGCTACTTTCACCAGCAAGTAACTTGTTTCTGGGAGGGGGCAAGATTCTCCTTCATAGACCCTGAAGCTATCACCTTTCTCTTTCCCTTCTCTCTCCTTTTAAAATTACCTTGTGAGATACTTATATATTGAAAAGCATTTTATATCAGTGCGTGTTGCTCCTAGACTTTACAAGAAAAAGAGATTCTATGCTCAAACACATTGAAGAAATTTGGGGATGAGTGGATTTTTTACAGCAGGGTTTCTAGCAGCATTGACATGCTACTGTGCACTTGGAAGCTAAGAACAAGGTCCCTAAAAAGTGGATCCTAAGACTCTTTTTCTGAAACATCTCACAGACTGGACTATTTCAGCACACTGAAAAGCTGGCAGCAAAGCCCTCTAGCATACTCACTGGAACTGCCAGTGTGGTGCGGCTTCCAGTGGCAACAAGGCCGTGCATACATTGTTCTGCTAATTCTCCAGGTGCCTGGTGTGCGCTTTGTGGCTGGCATCTTGTCTTATTTTTAGCTCCAGCCTGAGCCCAATCTATTTCACCAGCCCTCTCAATCCCCAGGAAAGCAGTTTTCCATGAGATCTCCAGGTCTTCCCTTGATTCCAGGTTGAAGCGTCTGAGGAACCATGCACTGTTAATTGAGTGGCTTATCCGGGTTTAACTTCAAAACAGAGATGCCTCTGACAGAGCATCTTCTCTCTTGGCCACACAAATCCCTGGTCAAATCTACGAGCTTCCTAGTCTTCGTGTTTCCTCTCTGAGTTCTAAACTCCTCTCCTCTGCTCTTCTAAAATAAACCAGCTCCTCAGTCTACACCCTTTTCTCCTAGTCAGCCTGTTCCCTTCTGTATCTATCCCAGCAGCAGCCTCTGGGCTTCTTTCATCCAATATTTTTATCATTTTTATAAGCAATCTGCGTGGTCTTTGTATATTCTGGCATTTAATTTTACCGTGGAGAAGTCTGAGGCAAACTTGAATTTCCCCCTTTGAAAATAATTTGCTTTTTTGTCTGGATTCCCAAAGAAATCTCTGCCCTAAAGGTTTAAAACCTTTAGCCAAGATGTGTCTGTGTCAACCATTCTATTGTCAATATTTCCTGGGAGATGATGTTCCTCTCAGGGATTTTCTGTTCCATATGCATAGAGGTCCCGCCATTTCTTTTGATCTGACTGATGGATGACAAATGCATCTGCTTGCCCTAATCGAGCATAAGTTTGTCTTCCTCTAAGAGGTGTGATTTGAGTTCTGAGTATTGTTTCTAATACACTTTTCTGTGGCATGAAGGATAGCTGGAATGCTCTTAAGGGCAGTCCTTGCTGGAGCCCTGGGTTCTGCTCCATGTTCTGAGACCTCATTCAGGATCCTGTCCCAGAGGAAGGTGACCCATGGCAGCTCACCCCACTTCTGCTTCTGATCTGCTCCTGTTGTGGTATTTAGGGCTTTCATGCTATGGGGTTCTCCTCGACCTTGCCCAGGCTGCTCACTCACCCATGAGTCCACTTCTCCAACCTGGAGTGTATTAGGGAGAATTCACAGGTTTTTCCAGAATCATTGTCTTCCCCCAATATTGCTTCTGGGCCCGGGGAACAGGTGGAAAGCTTCACTTGCCTCCCATGGCACCAGAACCTGCTGTTTCTCCCCTTAGCCACCACTTTTTGAAGTTTATCCATGAGGTTATTTTTCTTTTCTTGTGTGATGGCTGTTAGTGAGTTTGGGATAACGTTTATCTTTCCTTATTTTGTTTTCACTCCTTTATTTGAGAATTGGAGGACAGACATCCTAGAAGTCCCATCCCTCATTATTTAATACTGACTAAATATTTCAACTATAATCCAGGGGTCAGCCATATTTCCAAAGGGGCCACCAAGTCACCCCTTCACAAGGCACACAGCAAGATGGCAGAAAGAAAACTGAAATGAATTGAATGCCCACTGCAAGCCTTGTTTCATGTCCTCTGGACTAGGCTCCCTGGTGAAGGACACTTAGGTGACCAGTGCCTAGACCCCTCCCCTAGTCTTCTATTCTAAGGAGTCTTGTGGACATGATCAAGGCTGGGCGAGGAGGAGATCCAGCTCCCCGATGGGTGTGTCACTTCTGGACTGTTGATAGAATCTGACTCCTGCTAACCAGCAAATTCCCCAAGAGAAGAAACATCGTAAGCCTTTCTCAGCCAATCAGTTTATACTTAGACTAGGAGAAGAATAGAATACTGGATATGAAAATGAGCCTGGAAGAGGAGAGGACCCCTGGGGCTGACCTGTGTGGAAGGCAAATTCCCTCACTGCAGGGTCTACGTGATTTTGCCACTGAAAAGTCCCCTCAGCAGATTTAGGTTCCTGGTTCCTTGCTTGGTGCTTAATTCGACCTTCAAAATGCTTTCTTAACTGCTCAGGCACAAGCTAGCCTTTTAATATTAGTTTGAGTACAACACTAGCGCATACTTATTCTTTAATTTACAGAGAAAAGTTTCCTTATACTGATATTCACCATGCCTAGAAAAGGGACTATTTCTTTTCTTAGTTATGGAAAGAGAGATTTCTGCAAAACCTCGTTCAGAGCAACATGCCATGATTTACCCTGTTGTAGTAACTCTTCCTGTGATCCAGAGGCAGAAGTTGGTATGTTTTTAACCTACTTATAAGGAAAATATGGAAATATTGCCTATCAACTGGCATTGTATCAATATTAGTAGCATTTATGCTAGATCAAAGAAGATATAGCCACTTGTAAAATAAATAAACATTTTGTTTTACAATGGCTGACTTGCCCTTAAAGTGTGAAATGCATATGAGATGATTTAATATATGCCAAATTTGATCAAAATTATTTAATTCTTGGGGCCGGCCTGGTGGCATAGCAGTTGTTTGCACATTCGGCTTTGGTGGCCCGGGATTTACGGATTTACCAGTTCAGATGCCAGGTGCAGGCCTGCACACTACTTGTCAAGCCATGCTGTGGCAGGCATCCCACATATAAAGTGGAGGAAGATGGGCACGGATGTTAGCTCAGGGCTAATCTTCCTCAAAAAAAAAAAAATAGCAAATTATTTAATTCTTAAAATAGTTATGCAACCCATTGAGGTAAAAGCATTAAAATGGAATTGCAGTTTATTTGAGAAAGGAAAGAGATTAAAAAGAAAGTCAAGTCTAAGGATAAAATACAAATACATACGAGTCTAATAATCTAACACATAAAAGCTCCTCTGATTTACTTTCAATTGTGCTTACACATGCAAAAAGTTTTTTTAACACTAGATAGGAAGACTGGGGCAAATGTACGCGTTATAATTTAGTCTGTTTATGGGCCAAGAGATGGCCTGCTTCATATAACCTGCTAAAATAATTTCTAAGCCAAGCTAAATAAAACTCTTTTTTTAAAAGGGTTGTATTTCCAGAATATGCATTTGCTACTAAAGGTTCCTTCTTTGCCTTGATGAAAACTATTTCAGAATATGATGGATTCATACGCTAAAAGCATCTCTTTATGCATATGTTTTCTAGTTTCAAAACCAAATGAAATTAACTTTTATACCACAAAAATAACTCCAGTTATAGGAAGAACAAAATTACGCCTCCGGAGCCAAAGTCCAGCTACCTGTTTTTACAAAAATATCTGGAAATTCCCTGTCCTTTTAGGGAAACCACAATCATAATAGTTATGACATGGCCCTAAAGCCCAGACAACCATCTAGAATACAAGATTATTTGTTTTCCCAACATATGAGAAACAAGGAAGAAAAAAAAAGTCCAAAAGTTGGAGAATTT
This sequence comes from Equus quagga, assembly GCF_021613505.1. Lineage (NCBI taxonomy): Eukaryota > Metazoa > Chordata > Mammalia > Perissodactyla > Equidae > Equus > Equus quagga. Next base: position 90,097,317 of record NC_060275.1, read on the forward strand.
AACTGCTATATTAACCGCTACTAAACAGATAGACAAGAAACGTATTTCTCTGCTGTTTAAATTACTACTAAAGAAAAAAGATTATACTTCATTCTGTCTGGCATATCAAAGGTAGAAAAAAAACATCTAGAAGACCCAATAGCAATAGATATTATCAGGAAAAGATAACCGAAGATGAGACATCTGGTTACAGAAAAAAATCTGAACAAAAAACCATATGAGGTTTTTCTTTCCCCAAAGTAAGACTTTGCATTGTAGAATCAGCTGTTTGTATTTCTGACAACAGCCTGCATCCTCTGCACCTGCACTCCTGCCTGCCACAACGGCTGTCTCAGCCAGCGGCGCGCTCCTGGCAACCCAGTGGGTCTTTTTCCAGGGGTGGCAGTAGGCCTGTTGAGATCAAGAGGGGCACAGAGAAAGGTTCTTCTCACATAACGCCACTCTCGTTTCTTGATGTTCTTGTAAACTTGAGAGCAATAAGACAGCTCATCTGATTTTCAGAAGGAGCCAGTGTGGGGATATGATTGGTGTAACCAGGCAACTAAAAGTCTGTCCCAAAAAATGGTAAGGCAGTGAGTTTGAATATTTGTTCCCCTCATCTGGAATAAAAGTCATTCATTTATTATTAAATGTAAAAAGAAACCTAGACTGATACCCAAAAGAGTTTCCCTTAGTGGTTTGTTTTCAAAGCTTGCACTATTTCTTATTTCTCTTCCAAATGGTCACCTTAAAGAAGTTGAGGTACGCTAGATACTCCCAGCTATTGAGAATTTGGACTGCAGCTTCTCCAGGACCCCTGCTTCTTTCTGCTCTCCAGTCTTTAGTTTCTGGCTCATATAGATTGCATGGAAAAGCTACACACACACACACACACACACACACACACACAAATATAACCATGACCTGCTCCTCAGCCATTTTTTCAAAAGGAGTTTTATATGGAAGGAGAATAGGGCAAGGCTATAAAATATATTTCAGTCATTCACATCACTCTAAATTAAAGAGAATTTTCTCAACCCGATATGAGCTGTTTGACAAGCAGGAAACCTCATTCTCTGTAGGAAGAGGCTTTCTTTGATTTCTCCGAAGCCTTGAGTTCTTAGTCCTCGTGGGGAGAAATTAATCATGCTCTGACTGAGTGGCGTGCAACGAGATGTGGTTTCTAGATCCTCTGCTAGATCTCTATCTACCAGGTGGGAACTCCAGCTTGCTCAGCCAACTCAGATTGATTATCTAATGGACCTACTGTTTGGGTGGACTATTACAAGATGAGGTATTATCTCAGTCAGTTGAGGCTGCTAAATACCATAGGTTGAGTGGCTTAGAAACAACAGAAATTTATTCCTCCCAGTTCTGGAGGTTGAGAAGTCCAAGATCAAGGCACCAACAGATTCGGTGTCTGCTAAGAGTCCACTTCTTGATTCGTAGATGGCTGTCTTCTCTCTGTGTCCTCACGTGGTGGAAGGGACATGAGCTCTCTGGAGTCTCTTTTATAGGGGCACTAATCCCATTCATGAGGTCTCTACCTTCATGACCTCATCACCTCCTAAAAATCATCATTCTGGAGATTAGGTTTCAACATATGAATTTGGTGGGGACACAAACAATCAGCTATAGCCTGTGACCTCAACCTAGCAAACGATACCCTTCTACTTCCCCACCATCCATCTCCCTCCTATTTTTCTGCTTTCTTCTTCATTTTCATGGTATTCTTTTCCATTCCTTCATATCATCACCACAAACCTCCTTTCTTTTGGGTCAGTGAAATCTGTCAGGAAAACCCGCAGAAAATACTGAGCTTTATGGAGGCACGAGGACCAAGAGGTAGCTGAATTCTGAACTACTAAAAAACCATAGAGAATTACCCATCAACATGATTTTAAAATAAAAATCTAAGGTAAGAAATAGAAAAGCTGTTAGTGTGCTCCTTAAAATCTAGATGAACTTAATTCCAAACGCCAAGCCCATGTTTTATGAAAAAATCTAATGATCCCGAAGGAGACCAATGACTGGCCAAGTGGCTTAAATTCTCAAGGTCTCTTCTGGCTTTCAGCCCCTGCTTTTTCTAACTTGGATGGCTTAGGAATTGGCTCCGAGACCCTGTGCTGTACTGCAGTCACCCGAACAAGACTTGGTGCTTTTCCTTGCTTTTCACCGCAAACCACCCATTGAAGGCATTTGAGTGACAAAAGATGTGCAGAAACGGAAAAGTTCCCCCTGCACTGGGGAGAGAAATGTAAAACGGAATATTGGCAACCACCGTTTTTCAAAAACAGCTAGGTATTTTGCAACTCAGGCTCCTGTCGCCTCCCCTGTTGCTCACCATCTCGTCTCTTTTCCTCATTTCTTTGACCTCTCCTTCTCAATGGCAAAGAAAAATGAGAACACTCTTTCCGTTTTCTTATTTGGAATAGTTCAGCTGTCTCTAACCCACACCTTAAACTTAGCTGTTGTCCTCCTTTGCATATAAACAGAAGTTTCCTACTCAAGGGCCTGTTCACCATCTCTTTTAAGAGTGGGAGGAGTTAGTGGGAAGGACTGGCCAGGGGGAGAAGTGGTTTTATTTTATATTGCTATTGATAGCCATTATATTACTAGAAACAAACTGCTGATAAAGAGAATATATCTATTCTAGTTTGGTCGATTCCAATCCAAGGACAGGAACTGAATTGTTCCACACTGGTGTGATAGTCAGATCATTTTATACTCTTGTCTATTTTCGGAGCCTAATAATCAGAGATCCTTAAAAAATAAGAGTGCTGGAAAGTGGCTTTCTTCTACCAGACCTGAGATTTGAAAGTTTTCTGGTGCTTTCCTGAATTAAAGTATTACAAGGACACCCATGCAAACCAACGTCCCTTACATGTCTTCTTGATCATTCTGATACTAAATAGGTCTCTAAGAAGAAAGATCGCCAAAATGGATAGACGTTCTGATCAACAATGTGTGTGTGTGTGTGTGTGTGTGTATGCGCACACATATATTCATCAATAATATATTCAGAATTCATAACAATACATTACGAAGGAGCTAGAGAACATCAAAATTAGGCCTTAGTCTTTCAAAGGTTCTCAAAGTTTAAGTTGCATAAGAATGCCCCCAAACTTTCTAGTTCAAGAAATTTCCTGGGATGGAACCCAGGAATTGGACTAGTTACCAACATCACCAGGTGGTTCTAATGCAGCTTGTTCTTGGAGCACATTAAGAAATACTGCGCTATGAGAATTGTTACAGTGGGCGAGGGGGTAACAGGATGGTGGCGAGAGGAAGGATTTCTAAACCATAGGTAATTTTCTGAAAACAAAAGAAATGCTATAATGCTGAGACAGGATACTAGAAGTTAGGGATTACATCGAAACATGAAAATGTGTGAGTGATCTGTTCAAGCAAATAGGTCCTATCCTATGGTTGATCTTAAAAATTTGCTTAGTTAGAGAAAGTACAAAGGTGCTATTCAAATATCTAACGTCTGGGTGGCTGGCACCAGAGTCCTGAAAGTCCTTTGCTAACTCAGTCATTAACCTTTTAGTTGCAGGGTCACAAAGAGGTCCAGGGGTCACTTAGGGATATCTGGAACCCTTCAAAGGCTTTAGTTGGTTCACTGTTTTGACAGTTGGTGGTTACCTTGTACGCAACAGCTGACCCCAACCATCAGCTGGAGGAGTGTAGCACTCCCCCTACGGAACAGCTGAGACGTCCTGCCACTCTCTCCCTTTCTTTCCTTTCTTCCTTTTTTCTGTTCTCTATTCCCTCTCATTTTTGTTTCTTTTCTCCTTTCTGCCTTGCAGTGGCCTCAGGTTAGCTCAGCACAGTGTTTTTCACATGGCGCATACAATTACTATTCATCAAATTAAAAAACCATATTTAGCACCACCAATGGTACTCAAGGCAAAAAAAAATGGACAAACAGCCTTTGAAAACTTGAATAATTGTGTATCACTGTAAGAATTGCTGCTGTGTGGACAGAGGCCAGAATGACAATGGAGCCCACAGTCCTGCCCAATGTGGCCACACTTGTTTCCTTGGGAGGTGTCCATGCTTGGTAATGGCCCTCTCAAGTCCCCTCCACAGAACCTGACCAGGAGGGCTAAGGCACGAGCAGAGTTAAAAGCACTGGCTGTTTCTATGCTCCGAATGCAGTCAGCACCCAAGTGCAACCGTACTTGCCTGGTTACCCCCCTACCTATATAACTCATCATTGGTAGCAGCATTCATCTTTTTCTTCAACAATATTTAGTGTATTAAGCATCTAATCTTGAAAATAGGCCTATGTTCATATAGCACCTAAAAGAAATTAAGTCAATGCAAAAGAAAGCTAGGCAGTTGTCCTAAACTAAAAGGTACCTTTCACGTATCTTCAAAGGTACGCGAGTTTGAAGAAACGTACTCTCAAGTTTGGATGCCTCACACAGACTCTCACATTTGAGAGCCTAATGATAAAAAAAGAGGTGGATGTGGCATTGACAAAAACAATTTTTTTTCGAGCTTGTCGTTATATTTTTGTAAGCTGGAACCTTTTTTTAAATCTCGCTGTGAAGTGGCTGGGACAGCTTGCAGAAAGTCCTGTGAACACTTAGTGATCCATGAGAAGTGAGATGTATTATAAAGATGGGAGTCCTTCTTTTGTTTTGAGAATTGCAGGTGTTTACACAATTGTTCTTCATCAAGGAGAGTTCAGAGCAGATGCTCTGTTGCTAGAGAGCCTTGGGGTCCAGCACAAGCTCCACTGCTTACTGTGGGACCCCAAGGAGGGCTCTTAGCCTCTCTAAGCCTCATCCATTCATGGAGAGAGTAAGTCAACTCTGTCCTAGGGTTACTGGGAGGATTAAATGGATATGTATTAAAAGCACTTTAAAAAGTTCATGGTATATCACAAAGACTCAAATCATTGCAGCAATTTAATTATATTTATTAAAGGGGAAAGAAGAAAATGCCCAAATAAACACCCCGTTGAAAATAGCTGAGTAATAGAACGGTAGGCATAAGCAGTAGCCTCAGGTATCCGTCAGTACTAGTAAGCATGTCATCCGATGGTTGCAGATGTTAAATCACATTTTATTTTGCTTAAACATAACATAAAAGATTTTCATTATGACAGCAGCTACTTGATCCTCTTTTAGATGCAGTATCTCCTTGCACCTCTCTAGCTGTATTACTGTTTCCTCGGGTGAGTTCTATTTATTGACTCCAGAGTCCTTTCTCCCGTTTGGCTTTTCCCAGATGTTTGGAGATTCGACGTTTGTGCACATAGTGGAGATTGGGTTGAACTGTTGCCGTTTCTGTTTGTGCAGCCGGCTTGGGAGAGGGGACAGAGTTCAGAGGAGCCAGAGAGTGGCCGAGTGTGTCTGGGTGAGGCGCTTTGATGGCTAGTCTTCGCCGGGACACCCCCCTCCCTCCTGGACATTGTAGTGGCTGGAGCTCTGCTGGCTCTGCCTGCCCAACGGCTCAGTCCTTGTTCTCAGGATTTGTGTTGGGTAGAAGTCCAGCCTCCTGGCTTTACCCATACCTGCTTTATCCCTCCAAGTAATCCCGCACGGCTCCTTCCTGCCCCCAGCATTCTTCACCTCAGAGAGCGTGCAGAGCACTCTCTGTGGCTCCCACTCTTTGTAGCCCTCTCTCTTACATTCTCTTTGGGTTCTGTTTCCTCTTTCAGCTGATCTCTCTTCAAATCTGTCTTTTAGGGATTTCTTATGGCTTCCAGTCCACTTTGAGTTTACTTTCTTGTGTTCTAGTGTGTTTATGGGGGGTTTTCTTTCATCATCTTTTCCATCATTTGTAGAGATTTGGGGTGAGCAGAGCTTGGTACAGCACGTGGTCAGCCTACCATCTTGACTGGGAGCATTCAATCATGCATCCAGGGGGATGAACATTAGTAGGACATTTAACTGCTATAAAGCGTCAATGTCAGAAAAGTACTTAATGGGTTATATCAAAAGAATCATCTCAGGTGTGGGTTTACACAATGCAAAAAAAGAGTAAAAAGTTCAGCCATCCACATGTATTGATAGTGTGTACATGCCACTGTGTACTTTGACCTAGTAATAATACATAAGACAAATGTCCTAAAGAAGCTCATTGTTTATATGGGTTTTTCACTTCTTAAACTGTTACAAGAAAAATAGCTTTTACATATAATGAGTGCTCTTCCCCATCTACAAGGACTTATAAGATCTAAAGAAAGAGCTTTGAGAAATGTGTGTCATTGCCTTAAAGGGACACATAATTTGTTATTTGAAATTTTAAAACTTATATAGTCTCCAGAAAAGGATTTTGACTTAGATCCCAGACTTAACATATAAACACTAACAGCATATCAGCTGGAATCAGAGTTAACCAAAGCTAGGTCGAAATTGCTTTTCCTTATATTGCTTCCCATCTAGGGGGAAAAAGTGAATATAAATTGAAGTTGAAACATGTCCGTGGGATGGATATTGATTAATTAATTTTTGATAAATAAAACACATATTTCCATAAAATTTTATGACTAGATCAGAACAGTTTGTGCATCATCTCTCACTTTGGAGAGAGAACTGATTCAAAACACATATCCAACAAGTATCTCTCTATAACACTATTAAAATAAATTTGGGGGCAAAGGGAGAACCAACAAGAAATATATACATTTGCTGAAGAGATTTTTTTTTTTAAGTCACTCCAGCGAACTGATGGAAGTTACTTCAGCATCTGGATTCAACAAAGAATCTTAAAGTAAAAGCGGTTTGCAGTAGCAGCAGCACATTCAATAGCATATCCTGCAAATACGAAATTAGTCTTTCCTTCAAATGAACTAATCATCAAATGTGAACACATTCTTTGGGAAGTTCTTGAAAAGCCAAGAAAATTACTTTTTTGTAGTCTGTGTGTGAACGGAAAAGAGGGATATTTGAATTAACTGTACTACCCAATAGTTTAGGATTTTCATGTTCAAACTCACCAAAATAACCCATTTAACTTTTATTTTCAAATTTTCACATTTTAGTAACTTAAAATGATTTAAACAGTCAACATTATTGATTTGATTGAGATAAATATACCTCTTTGTGGAAGAAAGCTCATCCAATTTTTTTTGTTTAAAATAATAGAATTGTTTGTTATTTACCTTTTTTTATTCTATTCCAAGTACAGCATTGCAAAATGTTTCAGATTTCATTGATCAACTCACTGAATTATAATTCACCTCAAAACTGTGACAACTATCTACTTTAAATAGTTTTATGACGGGGCGGCCTGGTGGCGTAGTGGTTAAGTTCACACACTCCTCTTTGGTGGTCCAGGGTTTGTGGGTTCAGATCCCAGGTGTGGACCAAGCACCACTCATCAAGCCACACTGTAACAGCATACCACATAAAATAGAGGAAGATTGGCATAGATGTTAGCTCAGTGACAATCTCCCTCAAGCAAAAAGAGGAAGATGGGCAACAGATGTTAGCACACGGCCAATCTTCCTCACAAAATAAATAAATGCATAGGTTTGTGACTAATATAATCACAGTTTCTGAAATGGCCACAAAATAAGTCTAGAAAATCGGTTTTTAATATGTCACTATATTCTTTCTAAAAATTGAAAATTGGCTTTTATTCTAAGTGGTTAAATAGGACTGGGTTTGCCATTAGATGAAGTAAACTTTCATCATCTCAAAATATCTCATCTGATTGCTATTATAAAATTTCCTCTCTACCCATCCTTTCTCAAGGCAGTGTTTCTCCCAGTGTGGCCTATAGACCATCTACACCGCAATGGGCTTAGGTGCTTTTAATAACTTGAGGCTGCTGCCCTTCCTAATTCCACCCCTACCACAGCCCCCTTCCTGGATCAGAGAGTCTAGCTTTGGGGCCTAGGTATTGTCATTTTTAATAACTTGCCCAGGAGCTTCTGAGGCATACTGAAAATAGAAAAAAATTTAACTCAAATCAACCTTTCTTTAAATGGCAAATATTTTTCTATGTTTTATAATGTCAAAAAAAAATAGCTTGTTTTGAGCAGTTTCAGCAACTCATTTTCCTTAGGAAAGCCCTGGAATGGAAGGGTGGAGATATCAAGGAAAGGGACATTCTGTAAACCCGGCAGGTGATCTGAACCACTGCAGACCATCCTGTTGTACACGCTGGGCTGCCCTGAAGAGCTACTGGAGCTGGCATTTTGGGGCTTCCTTGTGTAGAAGCAGAGAAAACTCCTGGACAACGTTCATTCTCCCATCATGCTAGGAATTCCTGCCAGTCTCCCTGTAAGAGGCGAATACTCTTAGGATAGGTCCTAACAGGTCTAGTGCAAATACGCTTGTTTGTGATCTAGACATCTTAGATACAATCACTTCCTTCCTGGACTGGAGACCGAGAGTGCCTCAAAAGGAAACAAATGCCAGTAGGAGACAAAGGGACCTTTGGAGACTAACTTTGTCAACTTAGTTTTGCTTGGATCTAGGCCTACCTGCAGCTTGTTCCTTTTTTAATAAGAAGACAATTCTGCCCTGAACAACTTTTGAAGATAATGAAGTTTTCCAGAAACACCTAGGAAAAATAATAACAACAACAAACAGAAAAGGAAACAGCAGCACAAAGGTGTGTGGGGCTGAGGTGCCAACTGTTACAGGGAAAGAAATGGCATGAAGAAGGTCTTTTCTTACACCTCTGCCTCCAGCTGTGCACTTAATTTTACCAAATATTTGACATCACCCCGATGCCAGATTCTCTGACCTTCAAAGGCCTTAAGTTATGGCTCCTCGTTTTCACCCTGATTTGGGTCTGTGATGAGCTAGTTAGCAAGGGCTATTTATGATGGTGCTGAAAGAAGCTCTGTTCTCCCATATTGTACGTACATAGGTCACACCAACCCGGTTAAGATGATGCACATGACCTGAGTCTCTTTGAAAACCTCCTATTTAATTAAAACATATTAAACAAAGATAGATATCAGGCCTACATAAAAGCGTTTATTTTTATTGCTTAGAGGCACCTACACAGCACCTCTGGGAGCTCCCTTAGATGTCGGTAAAACCAAATGGCAGTGGTGTATGAAATTTGACCACTCACACTCACACACACACACACACAGATGGCATCTTCCATGGCACCTGCTCTCCATCCACGCATCATTCCTATTGATGAACAATAAGAAAGCGAGTAAGATTTCAATGGAAAGAAAGGAATAAAATCAGTAAAAGACGGGACTAGGGAAGTAGGCAGGGGCCAAACCTCATAGGCAAAGGTAAGGACTTGCGGCTTTTGCCTAAATATGAGACTGATCTGTCAGATTTGATGTTTGGGAAGGATTGTTCTAGAAGCAGTATAAAGAAGTAGGAGACCATTGCAGACATCCAGGCAAGAGCTTGGACAAGAGGGATGGCAGTAGGGATGGGAAATGGGGGTAGATCGAGAGATACTTAGGTTAGAAAATGATGGATTAGCTGTGTGAGAAGACCATGACTTTTACTTTGAACCTGTTAAATTAGGGGACTCTTTGAGATGTCAAATATGCAGGCACCTACAAGGGTCTGGAGCTTCAGTTCGACATTGCTGACACTCCAGCTTGCCTCCTGGGACCCAATGTTTTACTGAGTTTGACATTCCTACCTGCCTGATAGAATGTTGTCCAGATCTGTACAGTCTAATACAGTAGCCACTAATACACTAATACAGAGGTATCTATTTAAATTTAAATTAATTAAACAAAATTTAAAATTCAGTTCCTCAGTCGCAGTAGCCACATTTTAAATGTTCAGTAGCCACATGTGGCTAGTGACTGTAATATAAGTCAGCACAGATATTGAATATTTCTACCATTCCTACCATTTCTACCATGTCTATTAGACAGTGTTGACCTCATGACCTGCTGGTACCTCAGTTCCTACATCTCTAAAAATGAATTAACATTTCCACAATATCATACAAATTACATTCTATATGGTGTTAGTTATTTCAGTACCTAAACCCTTGGGTATCGTGAGTTCCGTGAAAGCAAGGCTCATGCCCTATTCATCCTCAAGCCCCCTCACACCCAGCAAAATGTCTTTGTACTCTGTGCTTGGCAAGCATTGGTTGAGTGAATGAGTGAGTCAATATCTAAATATATAGAAAAATCATCATTTATGTAATCTCTTAGATTTACACTGACAAAATAGCTACTAAAAGTTCAAAACATAGGGTAATATAGCCTGGTTTATAAGACAGTTCCAGTAAGAGGGCTTATCACATATAATTATAACATAAACAGAGTGGAGGCAGGAGGGTAGAAAGTAGGTAGTGTCCCCTCAAGTTGTCTTCTGCCCCTACTGCCCTCGGTTTTAACTAAAGCAGCAGTGGGTAACACCTACCACCATTTACCACTTCATAGAGAGAGCAGCAGCAAGAGCATCCGTTGCTATAGTATCTCTGCTTCCATCTCTCGTGCGTGCTGCCCCTTAGGGCTGGGATACCTGGCCGATAACGATGGTGGTGGTGAGAGTTCTGCCCACACAGTCTTCCTGGGACTGATCAGTGTCACGATAGGAACTTCCTGAGAGTCTTGGTCAACACCCAGCCTTCATATGCCCATCACAGTGCTGCTGCAAGGGACTCCCTCTCACACCTAAGGACAGGAGGATTGGAACAGGAATTAAGTGTTGAGGGAGTGCCTAGGAGGAATGATGAGGCACACGAAAATGGAACAGGACAAGAGAGGCAGAGCTGCAGTGGAAACACACTCCTCCTTTCCTCCAGAAGCATGAGAGAGTCTGATATAATTCTCCTGTTTATGCTCTAAGAAGAAGGAAATTGTAGATGAGGAATAGTTATTTTGGACATGGTAGATCACTGGGAATGGTGCAGTTGTGGGTAGCAACAAAAATTTGTTAAGCATCAATCGTGTGCTAGGTACTGTGCTGGACGCTAGGATCCAACAGATATAAGACACACGTCTCTCTGCTCCCCTGAAGTTTGTCTTGTAATAGGAGCCACGGACAAGTCACTGGGCGCTTATACTACCCACTGAGAATCACTAAGGTAAGGAGGGTACAGGATACTGGGGGCTCTGAGATGGAAATCTTCCTGGAGGTTGGTGGGGGAGGAAGTTTCCTATTGGAACAGACACCTAAGCTGAGCCCCAAAGAGAGAGTAGGCGTCCACAACGCCTGCAAGGGAAGAGGAGAGAGGTCGAAGAGCGGAGATGGGGGAAAATAGATGAGCATGCACAGATGTCTGGGGAGAAGTGAGAGCTTGGCGGCGGAGCAGCAGAGGGAACTTTTCTGCAGCTTAGAGTATCAACAGGAGAAGAGGTGAGGCATGGGAAGGAAAAGTTTCTGAAGATAGACCCTACATACTGTTCCCTGTCCCCGAGAACTGTAAAAGAAGATCTCATCTTTCTGTTTTCTTTTTTCCTACTCTACCCCATGTTTCTTGCTCCCCCACAAGAATCCAAACCAACACTGCTCTTCAGCTAGACCATGGGGAGTGGTGCAGTGGTCCGATGGACAAGCTGTGTGGAGCCAGGCTCTCTGGGTTTGAATCCCAGCTCTGCCCTTCAGTAGCTGGCAGACTTTGAGCAAGTTAATAATTTGCATATTTGCTCATCTGCAAGTAAAAACAATAATGCTACCTACCTTCTAAATTTTTTGAGGAATTACATGAATATTTCCATAAGCGGAGCTTCTAGAACAGTGCCTGGCACACAGGAACCATTCTACAACGGTTATCTATTATTATTATTATTATGGGCTAAAAAGACTCTTGTTAGCTAGCGTGGAAGTAAGCATTTAGCCAACATTTCCATGGGCAACAATTTACAAACTTTTCTTGGCCCCAACCCACTGGGAGTCAGGACTAGGAAGAAGATTTTAAAACTTAGAAAATTTTCTGTGTGCTCCACAAAATGATATGTTTCCTAAAATAAAGGATTTCCTAAGATTACAAGAAAGTCATCAGGGGCCGGCCCCCTGGCCAAGTGGTTAAGTTCGCGCACTTCTCTTCTGTGGCCCAGGGTTTCGCCGGTTTGGATCCTGAGTGGGGACATGGCGCCATTCGTGAGTTGGTGCTGAGGCAGCATCCCACATGCCACAACTAGAAGGACCCACAACTAAAGTATACAACCATATACTGGGGGGATTTGGGGAAAAAAATTCGGAAAATAAAAGAAAGTCATCAGGTAGCTATCAGAAAACTATTATAATATGTTAAAAGATTTGGGGGGAAAAATGCCCTGTTATGTCCAATGGTAAATTCCCAGGTGATATTTCTTTAAAGATTTAAAAAAATTAGTTGTTATCAGAAATAGAATGACAGGTGCATTTTTTTGAATCTTGGTGCAGCTAAAAAACCTAAGTATTGCTCATGTTCTTCCACTTTATTTGGATATTCTACCAGTACTTTTTTTTCTTCTCACCCCACATTAAATCACAATCTATTCTTATTCTCCCCATTTTGCATTGAAGACAATGGGGCTCAGAGATTAGATAATTTACCCAAAGTTATGCAACTAGTAAGAGGTGTAGCCGAAATTGAACCCTGAACCTCTTGACTACAGAGTCTGAATTGGTACTCTGATATTTGAGCCTTAAAAGACTTTCATTCCCATAAAGTGCTTGGAACACTGTGAGGCATACAGAGCGCGCTCAATAAGGGTTAGTTGTCACCTCAGCAGTGCTCATCTACTGAGCCTTCTGCGGGATGTTAATAAATGTTACGGGAAAAAGTAATTCAAGGATGTTTGGGAAAGCCTGGGTTAAGCAAAGTTAAATTCGTTTTTTACTGTAAGGTCTTTAGTACACTGCTGAGGAGTATGAATATCAAAAGAAGAGAGAGTTTGCAGCAATTTCCAAACCGTGTTTGACTACTGAACTCTTTCTTGTTTTTTTCTCTCAAGATAGCTCAGTAGGACCAATATACCTGGGAAGGAATGTAACTTTGGAGGAAATGCTGCACAGTAGAAATGCAGAGTAGCAGATAATACTTACAATTCAAATTCACTAGTGAAAAATATTTTGTGCTTGCTGGGTAAGTTACTTTACTGTACAGAGCAGAAAAGGAACTGGAAGCTATTGTTCTAAATCTTAATTTGCTTGAGATGGGGAAGCTGAGAGAGAACAGCTTTGCAAAAATATGTCACCAGTAAAGTAGGAAGTGGGTATTCTTGCAGCTTCTAACAGCCTCAGCGACTTTGTTGTTCAGGGTCAGAGCTGCAAGACGCCTTATCTTGAAAAGCACACGTACAACCTCAAGGACATGAGAGAGACAGTGAAGAGCGTTGGGGATTTTGGTGGTGCCCTTTTATATATAAAATTTTAAGTTCAAAAGTGTGAAGTAGAGCAATTGCAAAGTTTGAAAAACTTGCTGGAAAAAGTAGTTTTGCATTCTAGATGATTCCTTAATTCTGTGACAACCAGCAGTTTGAACACTATAAGTCACTGTGAATCTAACCTGCTCGCAGTTATTAAATTGGACAATGCAGTTGGGTTTAATGTCAAACGATTCCATTCTGGACCCAACTCTATCAATTTTGGGTGATCTTGGACACGTAATTTCTTTGACCACCTTTTCATTTGGAAAATGAGAGGGGTGAATTAGATCACCCCAGAGGTGCCTTCCAGCTCTAGAGATCTGTAATATTAAAGGAATAGGTAGGTTACAGACCTCTTCTGTGTATTTCCCCCAAGGTAGCAGAGACCTCTCTGGACAGCAAGGACATTGTAATGAGAAAGCAGAAATAAAAACAATAAACTTTGGAGGTTAGCCGCAGCCCTCAGGAAACCAGATAGGGGTCTAGCCTCTAGCCTGCAGGGCCGCTGTGTAATGCTACTAATTTAGGATGGGACTGAAATAGTAAGTGTGGGCCTCGAATGCCTGGAAATAATGGCAGCCATCAAAAAGTTATATTCCAGTGTTGCCAGGGCAAAAGTTCCGGAGACAAAGTCCACATTTTTCAAAGTCAGAAATGCAGTCTATCTGAGAACGAGGACCACTGCCTTCTCCCCATGGGTGCACATTGCCTAATTGAAATTGTAACAACCCAGGCTCTGGAAATTAGCTGGCCTCTTACCTTTCTGTTTTTACTCCTGCCTCTCAAGGAGAAACTTCATGGTGGTCTCACCAGTGCACTTTTCACTGCCTACACCATCTCAATTAAAATGAGCTTGAGAAGCCAAACCAAGGGATGAGCACATGAAATGACTTGAACCAGAAAACCAGAAAGTTGGGTTACTATTTTTATTTTACTTTTAACTTTAACAAAAAGCCTCACTTCTGAAAAACGCTAATGTTTCCATCTTTGTTTCTCTTCCCACCGTTTATGACTATCTTGAAAGATAAACAGCATTTATCTTTTCAAAAATTGGCACTTTTAAAGTAAAGCCACTTTTGTTAATTGGTGCCAAATGAAAACTAGTCAGATGAATATCCAAAGTTGCGAGTTATTATATATTTAGTTGTTTTAAAGTATTGGTTTGTTTTTGATAATATTGAGTATAGTAGCAGTAGCATGCTTTTCTAATCATGCTGTTCTTAAGTGGATATAAAAATGACTTGGAGGCCAGCCCGGCGGCGTGGGGGTTAAGTTCACACATTCCACTTCAGCAGCCCAAGCTTCACCAGTTCGGATCCCCGGTATGGACCTAGGCACTCCTTGTCGAGTGATGCTATGGCAGGCATCCCACATATAAAATGGAGGAAGATGGGCACAGGTGTTAGCTCTCGGCCAGTCTTCCTCAGCAAAAAAAGAGAAGGATTGGCAGTGGATGTTAGCTCAGGGCTAACCTTCCTCAAAAAAAAAAAAAATGACTTGGGATCCTTTGGCTATAAGGTGACGATTGTGAGGAGGCCACTGTAGGGCAGCGGAATAAGCTCTGGTGGGAGGAATGCTGTATTACTGCATTGAGAGGGAGCTGATCTGTGCTCTGCACCTGCCTCTGGAGCACTTAACACTCTGGATCTCATCCATGAAATGAGCTATTTAGTTTTCTGGAATGCCACTGGTATTCTGGAACACATCATTCCTCATGGAGTAGAACTGTCCTGCGTAGCAAGAATTTTAGCCTCCTAGACCTCTAGCCATTGAAAAGTCAGTAGTGCTCACTAGCCATTGCAACAATCACAAACCTCCTTCCTCACCTCCACCCTCAGTTCCAAATGCTTCCTTAGAAGCTGGTACTGCCCCACTCGCATTTGGAACCACCAGCAGATGTACCCTAAGATCCCTTTCTGCCCACCATTCTGTAAGCAGTGGCCAAGAGGAGCACTGGGCTGTCGTGAGCCTGCAGTTTCAAACCTCTTAGAAGCAGCTTAAACAGCAGAAAGCCTGCACGGAAAAGGCACACTAATAGTTGAGCTCACTCTGAAATCACAGAGTAGTGATTCCACGTATTTTCATGGCAACTTTTGTCATTCTTCTCTTTTAATCTCCAGAAGAAGGTGGATTTCTCCCAATGAGGTCAAAAGAAGCCCCCAGCTACTTACAACCATTGGGCACCCCCACACTCTAGTCCATGTGAGCCATTCTCATCTCAGAGCAGTATCAACTCAGCTCACTGCTCATACCAGGGTCATCTATCAATCAGCTGGGGTCTTCTGCAAACCCCATTAATAAATGTCTAATCCAGTTGCTGTTGACATACTCCTTGCCCCCACCAACTGGATCCCTTCTTTGATGTTTTCTTGTATTTTCCATAAAGAAGGCTGAACCGTCAAAGTAGTGTCTGCCTGGGTGAATCTTCACTCTGCATTCTCTTCCCACCCACATCCACTTTTCCTTCCCCCAGCTCAGAGATTTGACTGTCAACAATTCCCCTCCCTCTGGGAAGTTACTTATCAATCTTGCTCACCCCTACAATCATCTCAGCATGAACGTGCACGCAGGCACACACACATGTATGAGCAAGAAAACATACAGCTATGACTTTTGGGAAATCTTAAGGTCCTCCTCTCCACATACACACACACAAAGCCTAGGAAACTATTTCTGTGTAGGGGAAGAGTTCTGCCTGCTTATGTCTGCCCCGAACCTGTTTGTGGCTGATTTCTCGGCTTGCCTAGTCTCTCCTCAGTTGCTTCTTTCGTCTTAGAGAATAACCTGCACCTTTTTGGTTATTTCACCTTTGAGATGATGGAAAAACTTACAAAAGGAAGACGTTTAACTTGTATCTTTTTGGGGCTTTGAAACAAACGACAGGGAGAGAGAGAAAGATATTTTTGGTTTCATGGATGGTAGAAAGAGTGTAAGACTTGAATAAGGAAAACAGGATTTTAGTCCTGGATCTCATGATTTTAAGCTTTGTGTCCTTGAGTGAATCATTAAGCTTATCTGGACCTCAGATGTCTTATCTTTGATCAGACTGAAGGGTGTTTTTAAGAGTTATCCTATTTATGTTTTCCCTGGGGGTAAGTAATTCTGTTTCACAGCCCTATGCAGAAGCAAGAAGGTGGCTTGATAAAGAATAGACAGGTTTATTTATGCCAAACTATATGAAAGGCACTGGGACAGGAAATTCACAAGAACTTTCAGTCCTCGGGTTTTATGGTTCTGTCTTTAGGAACAGAGATTTTAATTCCTTGGTCATTTGCCCTGTAAGTGGTACAGGGTAGGTGGTCAAAAGGGATTCTGCTCCCTTGATGAATCCACTTTACCTGGCTCTGTTCCTTTCTGGATAGAAATTGGTTGTCAGTATTCCGTAAATGGTACGTTAAAGATGCCTCCTGATCACATTGTCTTCTTTTCCCCATTGTTTTCAATCTGCCATCTCCTGAAGGCATCTTCTGATTTTCCCCATTGCCTTCATCACACTCCATCCCTACATATCACTTCCCCATCCATCCACTACAAAAGGGGTAGTACTGTGGCATCCTAATAAGGCTTTTTCCATGTCATGATCACCGGGTTCTCTTACTTCAACCGTGGTTGGATCATATAAGGTTTGTTTCTTGTAGAAACGGGGAGTAATAACCAGGAGGAACTCTCAGAGAATGAAGTACCAACTGAAAGGAATGGACAGTAGCTTATATGATGTTATTTAGAGTCAAACAGAAACCAGTTGTGCTTTAAGACTGAAGAAAGAGGTTGTGATAACAATAGACTTCAGGCAACAAGTTGCTCCCTCGGGAATGCAATGACTACTTAATGTTACCAGTCTCTTTACAGCCTTCTCCACTTTTCTGTTGACCTTTGATTATCCAAGGTATACCACTGTGGACTCTACCCCAGGGATCCTCAAGCTTTGGTGCACATCAGAATCACCCGGAGGGCTTGTTAAAACACTCATGCCTGGACCCCAGCCCCGGAGCTTCTAATTCAGTAGATCTGGGATGGGGCCTGAGAATTTGAATTTCTAGTGATTCTCAAGTGATGCTGATGCTATTGGTGCCGGGCCCATACTTCAACAACTACTGTCCTATACTGTAATACAGGCTGCCCCAGAGATATTGCGGGTTCAGTTCCAGACCACCACAATAAAGCAAATATCACAATAAAGCAAGTCACATGAATTTTTTGGTTTCTCAGTGCATGTAAAAGCTCTGTTTACACTATACTGTAGTCTATTAAGTGTCTAATAGCATTATGTCTTAAAAAAACAATGTACAGGGCCAGCCCCGTGGCTGAGTGGTTAAGCTCATGCGCTCTGCTTCAGCGACCCAGGGTTTCGCTGGTTCAGATCCTGGGTGTGAACATGGCATCGCTTGTCAGGCCACGTTGAGGCGGCATTCCAAATGCCACAACTGGAAGGACCTACAATTGAAAAAATATACAACTATGTACTGGGGGGACTTGGGGAGAAAAAGCAGGAAAAAAAAGATTGGCAACAGTTGTTAGCTCAGGTGCCAATCTTTAAGAAAAAAGAAAACAATGTACATA
This sequence comes from Equus quagga, assembly GCF_021613505.1. Taxonomy (NCBI): domain Eukaryota; kingdom Metazoa; phylum Chordata; class Mammalia; order Perissodactyla; family Equidae; genus Equus; species Equus quagga. The sequence goes on from NC_060275.1 coordinate 90,115,123, forward strand.
CTTTAGTTAAAACATACTTTCTTGCTAAAAAAAGCTAAACATCATCTGAGCCTCCACTGAATCATAATCTTTTTGCTGTGAAGGGTCTTGTAAAAAATGCTATGTGTGTGAAGTGCAATAAAATGAGGTATGCCTGCAGAAGAAAATGGATCAATGCTATCTCCAGGTTATCTTTTTTAAATTCTTTTGGACAATCTACTTAACACGTCTCTTTGTACGTTCATCTAAACCTTTCACCAGATTAGTAATGCCAGTATTAGCTGACTTGAGTTTCACCATTTCATTTAAAGGAGAAGGAAAAAAAAAAATCAGTGTTTCTCAAAGTCCAGTCCACAGGCCACATGCATCAGAACTCATAGAGATTCTAAGCAAGTATGCAGACCTCTGAGCCCCATCCGAAAGCATCTGAATCAGAATCTCTAAGGACGAGTTTGTACAGCTGTTTGTCAATGTAAGCACCCAAGTGATTCTCACACACCCTGAATTGTGAAAATGACTGCCACAGATCTAGGCTCGATAATCCACCTAGTAATCAATGTCTGAATGGTGGAATCCCGACAATTTAATAAAAGCCTAAAATGTGATTCCTTCCAGACACTAGGAGTTACATTTCAGGGGAGGTATCTAAAACATCAAACATCACTTTAACTTTTAAATAACTATGCTATATAATTTATTAATATCTCGTCTATGATAGCAAGGTACTCTTAAATCTTGTCTATGATTACTCTACATAGTTGATTTTGCTCCATCATGTACTAATTGTTTTGTCACTATGTAATTAACTTGTACTTTTCTGTTTAATGTCATCCTAGTTAGAGCTAACTTACCACAGATTCTTTAAATATAATTCTTGTCTTTTAAAGCAACAGTAGGTCTTTTCACAAGGTGCTACCCACAATCTGAGTTAAGTGTGCACCTTTGGTATAGTCCTGCAAAAGATTGCATTGGAGGTTGGTCAAAATGAGCACTATGACACAATTTGGAGATGTCAAGGTTTCCCAAATAAGTATAAGTAATACAGTTTATGCAAAGCTTACCAGAAGAAATCAGGCTGGGGGATTTCAGGTGGGCATAGCTTCTCATATCTCCTCAGTTCCTTAAGGTAACTTTGGATTGGTGTCCATTATATGTTGCTTGTTTGTGGTAAAGTCTTGGCACATGGGGAAAACCCAAAGCGGAGGCTTACCAAGCCTCATATCCTCCCCACCCCAGTTTCATCACACTAAAACTCCAGCATGACTACATTTCATGTTGCAAAATCTGCATTTAGTAAGTCATATTATCAGGATCTAATATCGCTGTTTCATATACAGCTTCTTAATAGGCCACCAGCACTGTCTTGCATCATTGTCCACAAATTATATAGTAATGATTAACTATTAGATATGTAGGCGCATTACAACCAAGTAATGATGATCAGTTAAGGGACAAGGGCAGCAGTTAGCTACAGGTTAAGGGCATTTGACTCCACGTCTGACTGATGCCAGAGTACACGGTCTTGACTGACAGACACTCTGCTTTGGCTGGCTAGCTTGGACTCTCGTCTCCTTCCTGGCTGACCTTTCCGGATGCACTTTGACTAGTCCACTTCTTACCTATGCAGAATCCTTAGTTTTGGTCCTATATGCCCGACTGGCCCTGCTCTCTTATTGTCAAAGTTTTCCTTTCCTTCAGGTAAGTTAGTGATTTAAAATATAATTAAATTTAGACCCAGTGAATTTCTCTATTGGATGACTTCTTATTCCAATTCCAAGACTGATATTAAATGTTATTCTTTCTAATAAATATATGTCTTCTGCTTATATTTGACTGTCATTCTTTCTGTTCAGTGCTCTGTAACATTCAATTCCAGTACTGTGCACTAAAAATGATGACAATCCTTGGTGTGAATATTAATGATAAACAATGTTTGATGTTGTTTTAAGAGTGTCAAGATGCAAGAGGGTTTGGCATTTCATATTTTTTGTAGCTGAAGATCATTTGTTTATTCGTATATCCATTCAATGACTATTTGGTGAGTGACTAGTATGTGCTTATGCCTGGGCATATAGCAATGAGAATGATATATATGGTTTTTGCTCTCAAAGAGCTTACATCCTAGTTGGAAGAGCAAATAGTACAGAAGTAAATGAATAAACAAATTCAGAGAATGCTGAGTGCTGTGAATAAAATAAAAACAGAATGATACAGTAGAGTGACTAATGAGGTGGAAGATAAGGTGAAGCTATTTTAGATGAAATCGAATATGAAGACCTCTCTGAGAAGACGATATTTAAGCAGAGACATGAATGGGGAGGGAGTCCAACCATACAAAGCTGTAGGAAAGGAAAGTCTGAGCAGAAAGCAGCTAGTGCAAATTCCTTAGGCAAGAACCAGCTTGATGTGGTTAAAGAAACAGAAAGCTCTTGAGTGGGTTGGAATAGCTTGGTGAAGAGGGAAAGGTTTAAGATGGGGCTGGAATAGTAGGCACTATTCCGTAGGTCCTGGAGGGTCATAATTTGGGATTTGTAGTAGGAAGCCATTGAAATGGGAGCCATGATGAAGAAGAGTATTCTCATCTGGTCTACATTTTAGGAATTCTCTTTGCTGTGTAGAGCATAAAACGTAGGCAAATAAGAATGAAGCCAAAAGACTGGTTAGAAGGCTTTCAGGTGAGAAATGATGTGGCTTAGACCAGAGTAGCACAGTGGAAAGGAGAGAAATAGATGAATTTGTAGTATGTTTCAGAGGTAGCATTGATAGAAATTGCTTACATATTGGGTGTAGCGAGTTAGGAAAAACAAAAGGGGAATGAATATAAGTGTTTGTTGACTATTTATTCTTTAGATGTTAATTTCACCAATTTACTATGATATTTGGACTTCATACAAGATTAGATGCACAGTGCAAATGTAACAACATGATTTTAATTTAATTTGTACGATATGGTGATGGAATTTATGAATTTTATTTAGGAACTGTAAAACTTGATATTGTTTGACTAGTTAGAATCATTAAACAAAGCATACAGATGAGATAAACAAGATGGAGAACCTTTATGTTCAGTTGGTAAACCTGACTGAGCTGTGGACAATCAGTGCAGTGTCTTTCAATCTGGGGTCTTCAGACGTTCTCAGAGATCCTTAAATTTTCTATACAAATTTTTAAATTGTGTTTTCATTCCAGTGAAAATCTGAAGAAAATTAAAGGAAGCTTACATTTACATTAATTGTCGTTAAAGTACACCTTTATCTGCCTCTAATAAAAAAAGAAAGTGAAGGCCAAACAATGTCATAATGAACTATAAAAACAAAGGTTTCAGAGTAATTGAAAAAAGAAATATGGTGGGAAAATTGAATTACAACATGGGACATAATAATATAGCAATGCTAAAGAAATATTCCTAGTTAGAGGACTTTAATTAAAAATAGAATATGAATATGGGCTAAAAAATGGATTTATTCAATGGTTAATACACACTACTAATTGCAAAGGTTTATTAGCACCCTAAGAAAATTATACTAATACACCTAATTTGACTAAGTTCTCCTTTGCTAAAGAATCCATAATAAGGGAAGGGAATAAACATTTATGAAGTGTCTACTGTGAATCAGGTACTTATGATATGCACCTTTGTTAACTAGCATAATTATCATAACATTATTGTGAAAGACGATTTTTATCATTTTACAGATTAAACAGAGGCTCAGTTGTGTTGGCAAAATTGAAAAATGATTAAAAATGTCCAGTGGTAGATAGGGTATGAGGAGAAAAGATTTTAGCAGGTTCTACATTGATAAAGCCCCACTGGAGGACAATTTGACAGAAACTGTGTGAAAATGTACAAATCCTTCATCACAGCAACTCTACTTTAGATATCTATTCTAGAAACGATCGCCACATTTCACAGAGAAGCAAGTAAGTGGATGCTCATTGCTGCATTGTTGGTAGTCAACGGGAAAAGACTAAACAAACCGTGGAAGAGCTCAATCACAAACCACTTTGCACAGTTACAAAGAATGGGAGAAGCTCAATATTTGTCATATGATTGTCAGCGTACAGGAATATTTAGGTTTTAATCAGATATTTCAATGCATCCACACATAGGTGAGCAAGTGCATAGAAAAGTTCTGCAAAGATAAGTAGTGGTTGCCTTTGGGGAGGGGAATGGAATGAGGAGTGAAATGTTATATGAAGTTTTACTCTATCACATTGTACAACTTTTTCCAGAAATGATTACTATATTATTTGTGTAAATAAAAATATTTATTTTGTTAATTTTTTTCAAAGAAGGAAGAGGGAGAGACCTGCCTAAGATCACACATCTAGGTGTGTGGGTCTCTGGGTCTCTGTCTTTCTCTTCTCCAGGTCTTGATTTGTCATCTGATGCTTTTGTGCTCTCTCTCGTCTCAGGGTCCCTCTTTTGTTCTAGCTAGGTGATCTCCCAAAAATAGCAATGATAGTAGCAGTCATCGTCATGGAAGTGGCAAGCATCAATTGAACAGAATCGCTTCTATTTACATCCATCTGTCTATATGTTTGTGCTTCTTCCATTCACACTGGGTTGTGGTTCCTCTGTCTCTCCAGTTCCTCTTAACTCTCATCAGGAGCACCTGCACTGTGCAGGTGCTGCAGCCAAGCTCTTCTTTCTTTGTTGGCAGTTCTCATCCTTTCTCCTCAACTCATTATGACTCTCTCCCTGGTCTGATGGTCTAACTTACCTCTTCCAGAACCTCAGAATTTTAGCAGGAAAAAACTGGCTTCCTGGATGAATCTATGATCAGGCAATTTCCCTTAATAAACCTTTTCTTTATGATGCTTCTCCTTTCTTAACTTAAAAAAGGTGTCTGTCACAAATTAATCCAGCCCGCAAATGGGCTTTGTTTGTTGTGCCGAGTTTTTTGGGGGTTTTTAAATTGTTTTATTTATTTGTTTTATTTTGTATACTTATGCACATTCAAAAATTGGAAGATTTTTTAGAAAAATCTAGACTTGTTCTTCACATGTTTATAAGGGGCTGGAGCCCTGGACTAGCCCCCACAATGAGAAAGGGCATTAATCTTCTCACCACAGTCACATTCCCAGCCCAAGGTACAAACGCATGTTTCTACCTGGCTTCCATTGACAGTGGAGTTTGGAGCAGCCTCTTTAATTGTTCCTCTGTTTGCCCATGTTCTGAAGTTGTGATATTACCTCTGCACCATCAATACTTACTCCATCTCTGCTCAGAGATTTTGTATTTTTGAGTCATATTGATTTTATTTTAAAAGTATTAATTTACCCAAAACATTCACTATTCCTTCAACATATAATTCAGTTCATCTGAGGATGTTTCTAAAACTTGAGTTCTAGTACTTTCTTTGCTCCTATATGTTATTAGTACACTTTTAAAATAACTTTTAGCATTTGAAGAAAAGAAATTTGGTTATTGTCTTCTGCCCAAATATGCTCTATCTTCGAGCAAGAAGGAGGCACTCTGTAAGCTATGAGCATCTGACAAAAAAATGTTTCATATACATTAACTTTTTTCCTCTTAAAATAATACTTAATATTCTTTAAAAAAAAAAAAAAAAAAGGAAAGATTCATGGGCTGGTCCAGTGGCACAGTGGTTAAGTGTGCACTCTCCACTTGCGAGGCCAGGGGTTCACAGGTTCAGATCCTGGGAGTGGACCTAGGCACCACTTATCAAGCCATGCTGTGGCAGCATCCTGCATATAAAATGGAGGAAGATGGACACAGATGTTAGCTCATGGCCAGTCTTCCTTAGCAAAAACAGGAGAATTAGTAGTGGATGTTAGCTCAGGGCTAGTCTTCCTCAAAAAACTAAAGAAGGAAAGATTGAAAAGTCAGAAATTTTCCATCAAATTACTGCTTGATTTCAGTTTCATGTTATTTTATGAGTTTAAAATAAATAAAATCATTTATAAAAACAATTCACATTTGATGATTATATGAATAATAGTTATATGAATAATTATATAGACAGCAGATGAACAGCCAATAAAATCATTGGGGGAGTGAATTTTTAAGAATTAACAATAAATATTCAGAAACATTGAATGTTAAAGTTAGGACTGAGACAGAGAAGTTCAAGGTAGTGGTCAAAGTCTTTCTTTACTTATTTTTCTCCAATAGATGATTGTATTTGTTTTGATTTCCCTCTCTTCACCTTCATCTTAATTTCTGCCTTCATTATCTATGCAAACACTGGTGTTTCAATATTACTTTTCTTTCCATTTGATGGACTAGTCTAAGCTGGCCAATATTTTCTTGGCAGCTTGCTTTCAAAGCCATGGGTTTCTTACTAATTTAGTTACAGCGGTTTGTTTTCAACTAAATTAGTTTTCAAAATTTCCCATCCACTATGGGTTTACAAATTCTTTGAAGATAAAACAAACACCTCTGAATTAAGGCCAAGGAAAAATTCCGTGAAACTAAATTTTCTAAGCCTGTGACTCAGAGGTTTCAGTCTCACCGTTGAAGTCTGCTGAGGAGCTTCTGAAAGTTTTTAAGATACTTTGACATAAATAGCAATACCTACTTATATGCTTATATTGTCTATGATAGTCTACATTCGATCAAATACCAAGCAAAAAAGAGGTAATGTGCATTTTTCCAGCTATTTAACTAAATAGGATCCTGTACCTCTAGCATTCTGTATAAAGGAGACACACACACACACACAAATAGAATGTCTTATAACATATGAAAGATCCTCAGCCTCCCTTATAAACATAGAAATGAAAATTAAAATGTGATATAATTTTTTACCCAACAGAATTGGTAAAACCAAAAATGTATGATAATGCACAATGTTAGTGAGGTTATGGTGAAACAGGTATTCTCCTCGTGCACTAAAAGACACATGAATTGGTAAAATCTCACTAAATGGCCTTATTTAAAATGTTTTAATGTTCGACTTTTTTTGACCCACCAATTCCACTTTCTAGGAATTTATCCTACAGATGTATTTGCACTTATAGTGAAAGACATAAGTACAAGAATAATTTTATAATTGTAGTTGTCCAAAATATCAAAAAATAAGAAACAACTTAGAGTCCCTTAGAAGGTTATATATGGAGTTACCTAGCAATTCTACTCTGGGCGTATGACCAGGAGAAATGAAAACATAGATCCACACAAGACTTCTACATGAATGTTCATACTAGCATCATTTCTAATAGCTAAGAAGTGGAAACAACTCAAACGACCATCAACTAACTGATAAATGGATAAATAAGGTGGTATCCACCCAATGGAATATAATTCAGCTACAGAAAATGATAAAGTACTGATATGTGCTACAACATGACTGAACTGCAAAAGCAACTAAGTAAAAGCAACTAGTCACAAAAGACCACATATTTTATGATTCTATGAATACAAAATGTCCAGAATAGAGACCAAAAGTAGATTAATGGTTGCCTAAGGAAGGGGGAGAGAGAGAGACTGCTAAAAGGTGCAGGATTTATTTTGGCAGTGATGCATATATTCTAAAATGAGATTATGGTGATTTGCACAACTGTAAATATACTAATACCATTTAATTGTACACTTTAAATCAGTAGATTTATGTAAATTATATTTCAATAAAGTTTTTTTAAAAAATAACCTAAATTTCTGTCAACAATGAGACTGGTCAAATAAGTTATGGTAAATCCATGCAACGGAAACTCCACAAGTATGAAAATAAACGAATTGCTTTATTTATTCCAATATAAAACAGTCTCTTCTAAAATTAAGTTAAAAAGCAAAGTACAGGGGCCGGCCCAGTGGAGCAGCAGTTAAGTACACACGTTCCTCTTTGGCAGCCCGGGGTTCACCAGTTCGGATCCCGGGTGCGGACATGGCACCACTTGGCAAGCCATGTTGTGGTAGACATCCCACATGTAAGGTAGAGGAAGATGGGCATGGATGTTAGCTCAGGGCCAGTCTTCCTCAGCAAAAAGAGGAGGATTGGCGGCAGATATTAGCTCAGCGCTAGTCTTCCTCAAAAAAAAAAGCAAAGTACAGAATAATGTGCATACCATGTTCCCATCTGCGTAAACAAATGCGTGGAAGATTTCTTGAAAGACGCATACAAGACTGAGAACAGTTGTCTTTGGGGAGGGGAGGGGAGTGGGAGATGGGATCTAGAATGTGAAATTTTCTTTTCAGTGTTCCTCTCATGTTTTCTTAAATGTTTTACTGTAAATATATTTATTTTGCAGTGCTTTTTAAGATTAGTTTTTCTCTAAAGGGAAAAGAGTAAAGGAAAAAAAGAAATCCAAATCGTTAAAATTTTAGATGTCCTACTATGTCAGATAGGTGCAGAGTGTTGGGGGACACACACAGCTGTTGACAGTATAGACCTGCCCTCAGAAGTTTACTGTTTAACTAGGAAGAAAATGAATAAATAAATGATGAAGTGATTTATGGAAATTTTAAAGAAAATAAAATTAGCGTAAGAAACCATGTTTGAGTGCTCTGTGTACAAATGCAGCAGAGCCCCCTCCCTGACCCCCAGCAGCATTAGGCTGCATGAGTGTTAACACTACAGAAGGGCAGTACAGCCGTACTACACGGAAAAGGGTGAGTGGCTTTTCAGAAGCTTGCTTTCTACGGAATGGTCAGACGTAGCAATTAGCATGTTGTCGCAGGCTCAAAGGGCAGTTTAGAAAAAATTCTTAAGTTATCAGAGTATGATTATCCCAGTCTCTTTGCAGTGATGGAAATAAATTTGCTCTGGGAGGTTTAATAAGAGCGTGTCCTGTATGGAACACAGCAGTTCTAGGTTCTAGAGCAATTCACGAGTAGCATTGAACACCTCCTGTGTGCTGGGCAGGTACTCGTATTATTTCTAATTCTCATAACCACCCTGCAAGGTAGGAATCAGTAGTCCCATTTTTAACAGGCATGGAATATGAAACCCAGAGAAGCAAAATAAATCAGCCAGTGTCTTAGAACTAGTACTGGTTGGGATTAGCAGTCATACTCAGGTCTGAATGACTCCAGCACAAGTATTCTTTCTACTAAACCATTCAACTTCCCTTGTTAAAAATGGCTTTTGGTGTGTTTGGGAATCAAGAAAGTGAAAGTAATGTTTGTTTTGATACCTAATGGGATGGATTTAAGGATTTAAAGTTAAACTTTCTGTTTCTTAGTCCATTTTAAAAGATCCTAACAGAATCAGGATAGGGCATGATTGGTTTGGGGAAAAAGTTTTGGTTTGGGGGGATTTTTTGTTTTTTTACAGTTGAGGTGGGTAGACTGCAGGGTACCAATGATGCAGCCAGATCGAGTAATAGCTAAAAAGAATAGGAACATTTATGAAGAACTACAACGTGTCAGGTGTTTCTGCAAGGTGGATGTATGTCACCATTTCACAGATGAGAAAATGAAGACTTGGAGAAGTCAAGCAATTTCCTCAAAGCCCCATAGTGAGTGATAAACTATTGAAGGTTAACATAAGAGTGGTAAAGTCTGAATTCAAACTCAAGCCCCTCTATTCCAGAACCCGTTCATTCTTCACTCTGCTGTGAAGCCACCGAAGCAAAATAAAGATGCAGACGTGGAAAATACAGACTTTTGTTCCAAGATGTTTGGCTGTGGAGGGAAGGAGAAAAAGCAGCTGGTAACTAGAGTGGGGGACAAGCATAAGAAATAATATTGTTGTGTTATTTTAGAGTAGAGATCAGACTGTGTTTATAATGGGAAGTACATCTTAAAAGATGAAACACCCAGTCCAGAGCATGTAGTAAGTGTTTAATAAATGTTTCTTGCTTGATGCTAGTGAAGGAGTTAGTAATTAACAGAGAAGAGTCTATAAGGAAGTGGCCACTGATAAGAACCAAGAAGGGCAGTTAGTTTTGGTAAAGAACAATGACATTTGTCCAGAGAATCAGGAGCAAAGAAAAGGAAAGAGAGCAAGATATAAGGAGGCTTTAAGTTGGAATGAAGGGTAAGTGGGGATGGTCAGGTGGAGTGCTCTCCAACTTTTATTCTCCAATAAAAGTGGTGAACGAGCAAGGCCTGGGTAGGGGCCAGGAATGTGGGGAGGTTTGGAACAACCATTTAGTAAATGTGGTAAGACCTCAGTGAGACTCAGTCCTGAGAAAGCCCATGTTTAGTTGGATGTAAATGAATGTATATGAGCAAGCAACTGCTGGGGGCTCCATTAAGTGTGCTCCTACACTGTTTTACAAACTGCTTAGCACAGAGTTCACCAGTCCAAACTCTGGAAATGTCATAGAGTTGCTAGAGCTTTTCTTCCTGCTTGGATAGGCAATAGTTATGTGCCTACCCAGGACTAGAGAAAATAAAAGTCTGTGTTCCAAGTTGCCAGTTCAATGGCTAAATTCTGGGGCAGGCACGTAATAATTCCCAGATAAATAAATGATGAACTTATACAAATGATTTCAAAATATCTTAAGAAAGGACAACTTAGTACTGATTTTATTTGCAGCGCTCCTCATCCTTGTGTGATCATCTCTTCTGTTTGTACAATGCCTCAGACTTTTCAAGATGCTTTCATACATATTAGCTCATTTCATCCTTAAGCCTGCGTGAAATAGTTGGAATTGAATTACTCCCATTTGATAGATGGAAAACTAAATCACATGAGGTTTAACTGATTTGTCAAAGACAAAGGGGTCTTTGGTGATGGAGCTGGTGGTAAAATCAAAGTTTTCTAATGCCTGTCCCAATTCTAAGACGTTCCAACAAAAATTAGAAATATCTGGTCTAGGGCAACGGGGGGCAATATGATACAGTCCCTTGGATATTGTAAAGGAATCCATAGATTAAAAAGGAAATCAAGAACCACAATTCTAGATGCTCCTTGGGGTGTGAAGGCTGTAGGTACCTTCTTAGCCAAAAGTCATAAATGTCAGAATCTATGGGGTAGATTCTCTGAGTCCTCATAGGTCTTTGTGTTACAAGAGTATTGTGACAATATATAGAACGAGTGTTTGGTTAGCAGAAAAATCTACAGTGCAAAGTTTGTGAAATAATACAATTTCCATTTCTTATTCTATTACTATACCAACATCATTGTGTCTTCATTAGTCATCTCCTCCCCTTCTCTCCATCCCTTCTTTTCTTTCCTCTCAAGTCTGTTTTTCTGTTTATAGAGTCTTAGATCCTGATGAAATGTTACCACTTTGGGTAGCCTGTGTTTCACAGAACCTGGAGCCACCCTTCAGGACAGGGCCAGATAACCCATGGGCACCGCTGACTCATGGAGGGCCCCTCCTAGTCATTTCCTCCTGGTGAAATGGCCCTGGTGTTCCACCCATCCGGGTGTGCCTGAGCAGGGGGACATGACTGTGCAAGGCCTCTTCTGAGCTTCCAAAATTAAAGAGGATGAAAAGAGGTTGTTAACTTCCTAGATTGTTGAGAGTTGTTTTCCTGTTCTAGATGGTTTTGCAGTTTCTCTCCCCTTCATTGCTAACCCTTTCCATTTTTTTCTGTAACTAGTATGAACTATTCCCTAATACAGGTACAATCAGTTCTTTTTTTATTTTTACCATTAGTCACATTTGTTATTATGGTTAAGAATTTTATTATTAACATTCTTATATGTCTTGTGAAAGTTCAAATGTTATAGCAAGTTGTAAATAAAGCTCCCACTTGACTTTTTAGCAAAATGTCCAATATCTCCTCCTTGAAGCCTTGAGCTACTATTAAAATGCCTAGGAACACAGCTCCTGGATCTGACTTGGGATGAGAATGGGCAGTGTTTACAAATTCACCTGATTAGCTCACTGCCATTGAGTTATCCTGCGCTATTCAGGATACCAGCTCTGCTCACTACTAGCGGGCCCATATCCCTGCACAATCCTTCATTCTTTGAGGAAGGAATTCCAAATGGTCTTTTCAGTTCCAGTATTCTAAAGCCTCAGACCACTCAGGCAATACCTCCTGAACCTTGGGGAGTAAGACCCATAAGTAGATCAGATTTTTGAGTGTTAACTCCCAAATTTTATATCCTTAATTATTGATGCCAACTAAACTCTAAACTTGTTCTTTCCCTTTATTTATTTCATATCTTCCAAGTTCCTTTATGATTTTATTTCAAATTCTTTAATTCCAATTCTTGCGACTTTTTTTTTTTACTCCTGCCAGCCCACATCAGTCATCCATCTTTGGGGGACCATTTTCTACTGGCTCCTGAACGTCTACTTTCCTGCTATCTGGTTTCCAAAATCAAATTCCAAAGCATAGATTCACATGTATGAGTGTTTGGGATAGGTTAAATTGCTAAATTTGACGTCCAAAATGCCCATATAGGTGAATTTCTTTACAGTCCCCAGTTGCAGTTTCTCTCCTAATGAAATGAAAACAGTTGCTGTCCTAATGAAATTGAAAACAGTTGTACAAAATCATACTAAGAGGAAAGGTATCAATCAGAAAAGCTGGACTTAGGAAAGTGTGCTGATGTGTCCATTTGAAATTATCAATAATTTCCATTTTATTACCTTGAGGACATGAGCAGAACCTAGCCAAAAAGGTATAGACATCATAAGAAATCAACTAGGGCTCAAATTCTGGCTGAGTTTGCACTTAACCTGCGTTGCTTCCTAACTCTCTGAATTTGGGCCGTTTTCTTAACTTTCAAATGCAAACAGGATAATCACATGTTTGTTACAAAGGATTGGATTGTTACAAAGATTAAATAATTTACTTATGTAAAATGCCTACAGTGGTGCCTGGCAGAAAGTAAGTGATTAATTAATGTAATTATCATTAATCTCAGAAATTTCCTATAGATTTCTTGTTTCTGTTTCTTCTTTACTTATTTTCCTATAATTCAATATCCACCCCCTTCTTTCCATCACCACAGACTAGATTTTTGCTTTTGAGGATTTCAATATTACTAATTATATTTTAGTGTACTTTAGGAAGTCCACGTTGAGATTTTAGAGCCAATCATATTACATTAAGGTAAATCTATCTGGGTTTTTTCCCCCGAAAAACTAAGATGATTTCCTTAGAATTATTTTATATACATGCAAATATATTCCTTTTAGTATTTGAAAGTGACCACAGATATTGTGACGCAAAATGTTTCACTGCAAGCCCTCCCACATTGGTGGCGAGATGACTTCCAGCAGTTCCAGGAGGACCCTCTCGGGGTTCCAAGTCCAGTGGAAAAGCGAGCACATCCGTTTCTGGGTAGCTCAAGCTATTACGACTAGGAAAGGGAGAATAGATGCCAGGCAGGCAGAACAGCAGGGGCTCACCAGAGATGCTCCATCCAAAAATCTCGCAAACCTTGTGAAGATGAAAAAGTAGTTCATGGATTTCAGGGTCAGTCAGTTTTTAGTGTTTCCAATTTGTCATTCTCCAAACCACACCTATAATTTCTCACCTCCGGGCCTTAGAATACTCTCATATGGTAACGCCTCCTGCTTGCCAAAATCTTTTCCGTGAGAAGATGAGTCACATATGGCTAATAAACATCTTTCCTTCTGTTTGAACAATGGTTTATTAGTATCCACTTACGGTGGCTTATTCTCTTTGTGTACAGCTTTCAAATCACTTATGAATCTATCAAACCATATTATTTGTAAATTAAAATAAGAAGATATTTTCATCTGTCAAATTGGCTAGAATTTTTAATGTTTATTTTATGATAAAAGAGGCATTTCAAATCAGTAAGTAATAGCTTATTAGATAAATGGTGCTGGGACGTTTGGTAAACGATTTAAGAACAATAACAATGACAGAAACCTATACTAATAGATCGTGATCTCACACTTAACTCCAAAATCAATTACTAATAGTTTTAAGGAGTTAAATGTAAAAAAAAATGAAGACAATGAAGTAGGAGAAAATGTAAGGTTAATAATTATATGTTCTCAAGGTAGAGAAGGGCTTCCTAAACATGACAGTAGTGATAGAAGCTATACATAAAAGAATTTATTAATTGAATTAGAGAAAAAGTAGTAAGTCCTACGTATCAAAAAAATTTAACTTCTGAAAGAAATGAACTGGGAAAAGTATTTCTAACAAAAAAGCAATCAATTAGAAATTTTTATTTATCACATTTGTAAGGGAACTAATTCTCCCTACCTCAACCAAAAGAAAAAAAGAAAATTGCTGCCAAAAGAGCAGCTGAGCTCTTCCTGTGAGAGTCACACCTGGCAGGGACTATCGCAAGTCACAAGCACAGGACCTGAGCAATTTGTAAAACTCCCAAATGAGGACATGAAGAGAGAGGGTAATATTTTTAATAATTACCATAGTGAAAAACTTTGGAAAGAAGCAGAAATACCTAAAAGAAATTAGGAAGCTTTTTGTATAATATGCTGTTTAAAATCCTGCCATTGACTTTTTAAGGAAATTTACAGTAAAATATTCCATTTTCTTCAAAGGTTTTGAAGATTTTTGAAGGTTTCTTTGGTTGGGGCATAGTTTGATTTTTGTTTTGTCTTGTCTTGTTTTCTGGTTTGGGTTCTTTTTGTTTTGGGATCAACATACAGAGGGAGGGGCCAAGGCAGCCAAATGATGATGTTCAGTTTGTCCATGTAAGAGGCAAAAAGATTAAGATCTTTAACAAAGAGGTTTGTAAGCCACTGAGAAAAAGCAAATACCATTTTAAAAATAGGCAAAGGATTTGAATAATAATATAATTAAAATGAAAGCATGGTTATAGAGATGAAAAAAATGACATCATTAGTGCTCAAAGATGTAAAATTAAAACAAAATATTTTTCAAGTGGGCATCCTCTTTTTCTCTCAAAAACTTGCCTCAAAACAAAGAAGATAAGAAATACAAATTTCATATTCAGGGAAGTCAGGAAACATGCATAATTCCACAACATAATATATGAAATCCGAAAGTAAATGGAGGAATGACAGACAGAACAAGGGTCAAAGCAAAGGAGGGAGATACAGAGACAAGTAATTCTATTCGCCATAAAGCCAACAGAACCTAGGAATGTTCTAGGTATAAGCAATGGTATGCTGGTAAATGTTGAATTAGTTCTCTTTGTGTATGTGTGTTATGTATATATACATACATGTAATAAATTTTATTGATATAAAGGATGTGTAGCACACAATATACAAATAATAATAAAATATACAATACTTTTTATTAAAAATTCATTATAGCCAATTGTTGATTTTTACATCTGTAGCCAACCTATGGTTGCCATTAATGAAGGAGTATATTTCCAACCTGAGTATTGATTTTTTCATTTATGTTAAAAAGGCAAATGTGAACCAACAAAGATATATGTCAGAACTTCACTCATTTGCCAATCATGTGAGTGACTACTTTGCTGAGCTGTATAATAGTTTTCAAATACTGGAAAAATATTTCCTCAATGTTTTATGCCATTTCACAATGTAATGACTACAGAAATGGCACATTTTAAATTTAATCTGCATTGTCAGCATTTCCTCTATCACTCTCTTAAATCTAATAATCAACAAAACAATAAATCAAACCCAAATTTGTGATTCTTGTTGATTTCCATGAGGTAAATACTCCCATCGTGTCCAAGTTCAGTCTACCATGGTGAGGTCACTGAATGCAGAGTTGGGAAGAGATGCCAATAGTACACCCTTATATATCTTCCCACCATTTATAGAATTTCTCACCATAATTTCATATGTATTTTACTTATATTCAGCTATATCTCCCTAAATTCATAAGAGCACATGTTTTTTTCTATTTTTTCTCTATTGTGTTCCTAGTGCCTAGAATGGAGCCTGACATATGGTAGGCATTCAATGAATAGTTGTTGAACAAAAACTGTTGAGCTTACTATATGCCAGATACTGTCCTGAGTGCCTTACATATGTTGTCGTAAATCCTCACCACGACCCTGTGAGGTGGCATTATTATTATCTCCATTTTACAGATTAAACCAGGAAGTGACTTATCTAAGTCACCCAGCAGGTAAGTAGTGGGGCCAGGATTTAAACCCAGATGCCCTGGCTCCAGGGCTTGCACTCTTATCACAATGCATTCTCTTAATACATCAAAACCTTTATGCTGGCAAAGAGAAGTCCCAGGATGACAGCCATGTGGCAGACCTTGAAGGCAACCAGGTCAGATTAGAGCAAGTGGATAGAGACCACACATTGGACCTTATCAATCATCCAACAAGTTGAATTTTGTAGAATATGTTTAAAGACATTTTATAAATATTGGAAATTGTAAGAAGAAAGAATTCCAAAGAAAACTCATTGCAAATGACAAAATGAGGCAATTATTAACTCCAGGAAAACAGTAAGTTGAATGAGAAAGAAAATGTAATCATAGTACACCAGTTGACTCAGCAAAGAACAGTATTTACCTAGCCATGACTGCAAAAACAATGAATATGGTTTTAATCAAAAAACCTCATGCTCTTGCTATATTGGAAAGGGAAAGGAAGAGAGCAAAATTTCACATCTACCAAATGGAAAGTCAATAATCTTTATATAATAATAATCTTTATATATGTACATATATATGGCTTGATTGAGGGTTTTTAAAAAGATTAGAGAGAGAGAGAGCTAAATGCAAAAGAAATGTAAAATGTTGGCAGTGATTGCCTCCAGGGGGGAGAACAGAAAACTAACAATTTTTGTTTTTATTGTTGTTATGTTATTTGTCACTGACTTGTTAATTCCTGAGTATACTTTAGTTTGATAAAAATGACATTAAAACAAGAAGGTAGATTTTTTTCCATAACATTGTCAAAGGTTCAAAACATAATAATGGCAGTGTTGGCAAAGAAGTACAAAAATGGGCACTCTCATATACTAACTGATGAAGCTGGCAGCTCATGTTTCTCTGGAAGATAATTTGATTTTTTGTATCAAAAGCCTTAAAAAAAGGTTATTTGATCCAGAATTTCTGCTTAACGGAATTTATTGTAAGAAAAAACTTTAAAGATATGTACAAAGACTAAGCCATTTTTTCTTACAGAAACAAAGAAAGGAATTAGTACAAATATTCAATATTAGAGCCCTAATTTTTTAAAATTGTGGTAGAGCTACATAAAGAAAAGTTGTTCAATTACTAAAAATTACATTGTAATTATATTAACCTGGAAAGGTATTTATGAATATTGAGAAAAATAAAAAGCTGGTAGCAAAATAGAAAAATGGTCCCATTTTGCTCCCATCCCATGAAAGTGTATATTTGCACTGAAATGCTTTTTTGTTTTTTGAGGAAGATTAGCCCTGAGCTAACTACTGCCAGTTCTCCTCTTTTTGCTGAGGAAGCCTGGCCCTGAGCTAACATCCGTGCCCACCTTCCTCTACTTTATATGTGGGACGCTTACCACAGCATGGCGTGCCAAGCGGTGCCGTGTCCACACCAGGGATCCAAACCGGTGAACCCCAGGCCGCTGAGAAGCGGAACGTGCAAACTTAACCGCTGCGCCACCGGGCCATCCCCTAAAATGTTTTAAAATACATCTAACTCTGTAGGTATTGCTGGGTGATGGGATTATGAACAATTCATATTTGTTTAGTTTTTCTTGCCCCCATATTACAGTTTCTACAATATATGTGATTTACTTGTGAGATTGTTTAATGTTTCAATATTTAGAAATAACACCTCAGGGGCCAGCCCCATGGCCGAGAGGTTAAGTTCACGCTCTCTGCTTCCGCGGCCCAGAGTTCGGATCCTGGGCGTGGACATGGCACCGCTCACCAGGCCATGCTGAGGCAGAGTCCCACATAGCACAACCATAGGCACTCACAACTAGAATATACAACTATGTACCAGGGGTTTTTGGGGAGAAGAAGAAAAAAAAATTGGCAACAGATGTTAGAAATAACACCTCAAACAAAACTTATCGTCTCATTAAGGATTCAAGGAGATCATCCAATACAAGTAAGAATACATGATCCATGAGAGTAGATACAAAAACTAAACCTCTGTGGTCTAAAATAATGGGTCAAATGAAAAATAATCTACATTTGTGAAATCACAGAGAATATGGTATTAAAATTGATGTAGGCTTATTTACAAAATCCAGAATACTGAAACGAAGGTTTACAAAAGCTTAGAAAAGATAAGAGAAATTCTTTTTTGCTTGTTTGTTTTTTATTTTTTATTATGAAATTTTTCACCCATATATTCTGCACCTAGATTTAACAAGTGTTTTTCCTTAACAAGGTAAGAGGAATTGTTTTTAAACGTGCAAATTCAACTCAAAGAACTTATCTATCTCAAGAAAAGGAACATTTATTAACATCACTAAGCATCACAGAAATGCAAATCAAAACCACAATGAGATATCACCTCACGCCTATTAGGATAGCTATTATCAAAAAGATAAGAGATAACAAATGCCGGGAAGTAGAGAAAAGGGAATCCTTGTGCACTGTTGGTGGGAATGTAAACTGGTGCAGCCACTATGGAGAAGAGTATGGAGGTTTCTCAAGAAATTAAAAATTGAACCACCGCATGATCCAAAAGAAACAAAATCATTATCTCAAAGAGATACCTGCACTCCCGTGTTCATAGCAGCATTATTCACAATACCCAAGGTATGAAAACAATCTAAGTGTCCGTCAACAGGTAAATGGATGAAGAAGATCAAGTGTATATATACAACAGAATATTATTCAGCCTTAAAAAAGAAGGAAATTCTGTCATTTGTGATAACATGGATGAATCTGGAGGGCGTTATGCTTAGTGAAGTAAGCAAGATAGAGAAAGACAAATATAGTACTGCATGGTATCACTTATATGTGGAATCTTGAAAAAAAAAGTCAAACTCATAGAAACAGTAGAAAATTGGTTGCCAGGCATTGGGGGTGGGGGAAATATGGAGAGGTTGGTAAAAGGGAGCAAACTTTCAGCTCTAAGATGAATAAGATCTGAGGATCTAATGTAAAATATGGTGACTGTAGTTGATTACACTATATTGTATGATTGAAATTTGCTAAGAGAATAGGACTTAAATGTTTTCACCAAAAACAACAAAAAAGGCAAATATGTGAGGTGACGGATGTGTTAATTAACTTGGTGGGGGGAATTCTTTCACAATATATTCGTATATCAAATCATCACATTATACACTTTAAATATCTCAAAATAGCTTACAATTTTATCTGTCAATTATACCTCAATAAAGCTTAGGGAAAAAATAAAAATGGAACATTTAAACATTATGGGCTTGTACCATAATACTTCAAATATTAGATTCTTTAAAGCATTAATTAAACTTGGGATGCATTTCTTACATTTTTATATTTAAGATCCTCATTTCTGCATACTTGGAATAGACAGTTCTTATATTTTAAGGATTTGTTTTAATTCATGGTATTGTTTGCTTCACTTCTCAGGTACCAGCAAAAGCCAAACGTCTTACTCAACAACTTCCCTACCACCGCCTCCACCATCCCATCCAGCCAGCCAACCGCCATTGCCAGCATCTCACCCATCACAACCGCCAGTCCCAAGCCTACCTCCCAGAAACATTAAACCTCCCTTAGATCTAAAGTAAGCAAAAGATTATCTTGCCATTTCTTTGTCAGTCTCTTGGCATAGATTTTCAAACTATGTTTGGCTGAATGCTAAGGGTTCCATGGTAAACTGCTGGACCACAAAGGCGGGCAGCTGGGAGGGAGAAGGGATGACTGCGCAGGCTGATCTCATGCCCCCATACCCTTGAGCAACCCTTGTTTATCTGTTTTTACTGTGGTTTTCTTCTTATGAGTACATTTGAAGAAAACTTCCACTGCCTTTTTAAAAGTTCTGAAGCATTCCTTGGGTCTGCATCACCACCATCTCTTCCAACATCACCACCACCACTATTGTCATCATCACCACCACTATCATCATTACATCATCACCACCACCACCGTAACACCATCACCACCACTACCACCATTATGTCGTCACCACCACTACCACCGTTATCATCATCATCACCACCACCACCATTATCATCATCACTACCACCACCATTATCATCACCACCACCACCACTACTACCATATTTTACTGGCTGCCTATGATGTGCTAGGCACTTTACGTATATAATCCCTATAACCTTATCAAGTGGGTTGGGTCGTCATCATTTCACAGCTGAGGAAACAGAACTTCACAGGGGCTGGCCCCGTGGCCGAGTGGTTAAGTTCGTGCGCTCTGCTTTGGAGGCCAGGGGTTTCGTCAGTTCGGATCCTGGGCGCAGACATGGCACCGCTCATCAGGCCATGTTGAGGTGGCATCCCACATGCCACAACTAGTAGGACCCACAACTAAAATATACAACTATGTACTGGGGAGAAAAGGCAAAGAAAATAATAATAACTTTACAGAGGCTAAGTAACTTCTCTAAGATTACACAAGAATGTAGAGGAGAAATTTGAGCCAATGTCAGTCTGAGGCCAAAGTAAATGTGTGCTTTTGATGACCCTGCTAAATGACCTCCTTTAAGTAAAAAACTGCAGGTTTTCTCTCACGCTTCAGATTTTTGGCTGTGTGTTAAAAACCTAAGAAACTTTTATTCAAGCACTCTGGCTTAAATTTTCTTAGATGGTACCTTTCAGAAATGTCAAAACTGTGTGGATTGCTATGCATGGGCTATTTATCCATGATTTACCAGAATAACTGGCTGAAGAAAAGTAAGTGGAAGATGGGAATAGAATGAAATGTTGATTTAAAAAGAAGTATTCCAACAATGGCAAGCATAGATCCTTACGGCAAGCCAGGCTAGATCTTCTCTTTTTTCTCCCAGAAGATTGCTGTACGTGATTCTCCTTTACCACAAATAGTAATATCCCAAAACATTTAGCTATAGATTGTTTTTCCTTCACTTCAACCCCATGCCAGTTTGATGTTCTTTACTTTTAAAGTACTTAAAATCCATAATCTATGTGATAGAATCTGTCAATAACAATGATTGACAGCTTTCCTTAAATGCTGATGACCACAATTTAGGGCAGAGTGGAAAACACATTTGTCATGGGTAGCCTCCACTTTGTTTCACTTATACTTTTTGGGAGCTTAAAGGCAGTAACTAGAAGGTGTTAGAGGAGCTTAGTGGCTGTTATCTTGTAAATAGCCTGCACTGTGCATTTACGTTAACTGTATATTCTTCCAGGCATTTAAGTTTACGAATTCTAGTTTAAAGACTCTAATACCCCATGATATCCAGCTACCAAATAAGAGCGTAAGCCATCTGCCTACTGACATATGTGCTAAATAAACATTAGCTTAATTAAAATAACGAATTAATGTGTTCCTATATACCCCTAATTTCCGTGTAAATTATTTTCCTTTCGCATGTATTAAATCCTGTTTCTTTTTCCTAATTTTTTTCCTACTCTGATAAATTTAACCCACTAGATTTTGAACTTACTACTTTTGAATTTTACTGTGTGACCCTATCCCAGCTGCTGGCTTCAGTCAGCCTTCTGGATCTTGTGTAATTCTAGTAAGAAATTTTAATAAATACCTCAAGAGTGAATTCCTGAGCGCTTCTAAGACATGAAGACTGGTATTGTTTGATCAAAGAAATTGTGGAGAGGAGTATTTGGCATTATTCCTGCTGTTTTGGGAGTCCCCAGGACCACCCATATGTTTGATGACTCGCTGAAAATATTCACAGGACTCACCTTATAGTAGGACTCGTGGCTAAGATTGATCACAGTAACACTCCTTCGAAGCCTGGGAGCAGACACACGGAGTGCTCCTTTCTCCAGCTATAAAAAGGCAACAAATATGTAATATTGCTTCCCAGAGAAGCCCATTAGAGACAGATTTTTATTGAGAGCTGGTCACGTAGGCACCTTCTGCCTAGTAACTACCAAATTACCAGACTTCTAGAAGGAAAGCAGATGTTCATGATAAATCACATTGTTTACATAGTCTAGGCACAGCAAAGCATTCTCATTGATCAGGCAAGTTTTCTTATCAATGTAAGGAATGTTTTAGAAGCTGAGTTCCCAGATACAAACCAAGGGCCAATTTTGGTAGCAGATTCTTCTAAAAATAGCAGCCTCAGGCCTGCTAGGTTAACTGTTTTTCCTGTCAACTTACTCCCTAGAATCTATTATGATAAGGTGGGGAATACAAAGTTGTAGAAGGAAGACAGGATTTTAAAAACAATTCTCTAGTCAGTACACCTTCTTCATAAGGATGCTGGTCAGTTTCCCAGCTTTGCAGGGAATTCTTGCAAAGTTGAAAAGGGCCTGTCAACCAGCCAGACTCAAATTCTCACTGGTAATATTGTTTTCATCAGAAATTAGCAAAACTCACTAATTGTAATAAACTTTACCTCATTCCTATTTCCATCTTTTTTTTTCCTATTTCCATCTTATTAAGGACTCCTAATTAGAAAATCTGATTCATCTAAGAATTACCAGCTCCACAAAATACTTACTCTCAGAAGAAAGATGGAGAGAAAAAAAATTCTGTGTTATATTACCTAGATAAACTATAATTAGAGTACCTGAAACTTAATTGTCAAATGGAGAGAAAAGAGGAAATGAAAGCGAAGGGACACCTATAAGACAATTTTTTTTCCAAAAATAAAAATGTGGCATATAATAAAAGACTTTCAGGCTGCCGTCAGAGAGTTCAAGAAAATTCCGAAAAGAAGAAATGTCTGCATTAGAAACTTTCCCCCAAGTAGGAGAAGCCAGATGAGGTACAGAGAGGAGATGAAAGCAAAATGGGGCTTAATGTTGAGGTGCAAAAATTTATATTTCATGTGAGAAGAAATTTACAGGATGATCTTTAAGTAAAATTGTGAGATATGGATGTTTCTGTGCTTTTCCTCATTTTACCACCTTTCAAAGCACACACATGTATGTTTCCCAGGTGTTCCCTCTGTCAGCCTGCAAATGCCATTCCTCCCCTCTCTAATCAAAGGCCACTCTCAGGTCAAATTCTAATAGATTTTTTTACATTCACTCAACAATTATCTTTTGAGCCACAATTTTGTGCCTTTGTAATATGAGTCAGGGAATATCAGTGAACAAAATAAAGATGCCTGCCCTCATAAGACGGGGGAAGGGGACCAAAGGAATAAAAATAATAAACGAGTAAAGGATATAATATGTTAGGGAATATCGAGTGTTGTGGGAGAAAATAGAGCAGGGTTAGGTGGTCTAGTGTGAGGGTCGGGTGGGGGACTTCTTGTTGCAACTTTAAGCAGAGAGGTGAGGGCAGCCCCTTTATAAGAAGTTATACTTGAGCAAAGCTCATGGAAGTGAGCGAGATAGGCATGTGGATCTCTGGAGGAAGACCATTCCAGGCAAAGAGAACAGATGGAACAAAGGCCTAGAATGTTCGAGGACTAGGAAGGATGTAACTAAGGCTGGAGTAGAGTGAGCAAGAGAAGGAGTTGGAGGAAAAGACTGAGTTCCTATAGGACCTTGTGGGTCAGGCTAGAGATTGTGGCTCTTATCCTAAGTGAAGTGGGAGCCACTGAAAGAGGGTGAGCAGAGCGGTGATGTTTTCTGGCTTCTATTTTATAAAGATTACCTTAACAGCTGTCTGAAAAGAGACCTTGGCCAATGTTGAAGCAGGGAAACCAGCTAGG
This sequence comes from Equus quagga, assembly GCF_021613505.1. Taxonomy (NCBI): domain Eukaryota; kingdom Metazoa; phylum Chordata; class Mammalia; order Perissodactyla; family Equidae; genus Equus; species Equus quagga. The sequence goes on from NC_060275.1 coordinate 90,138,597, forward strand.
CAGATATTGCAGAAATGCAGGCAAGATATGGAGGTGGCTCTAACTAGGATGATGACAATCAAGGTGGGAAGAGATATCCAGATTCTGGATATATTTTGAAGGTAGAAGCAACAGAATTTGGATTCAGGGTATGAAAGAAAAAGAGGATCAAAGATGCTCCAAGGTGTTTGACCTGAGCCACCATAGGGATGACGTTTCTATCACCTGAAATGGGAGAGGCTGAAGGTGAGCAAGTTTGGGGGGGGGGGGGGGGAGGAGGAGATCAAGAGGGCATGGCTATGTTAAGCTTCTCTTAAACATCCAAGGTGTCTCTTAAACATCCAAGTGGGGATGTTGAGGAGGCAATTGGGTATAAGAAGTAAAGAGTTTGGGAAAGTGTTCTGGTTTAAAAACATAAATGTGAGAGCCATAAGCATGTATTCCACACAAATTCTTGAGACTGTTAAGATCACTGTTAAGGAAATGAGTATAACTAGAGAGGAGAAGAAGTGACCCTGGGCACTCCAACTGTATGAGGCCTGGGGGAAGAAAAATCAGCAGAGGAGAGTAAAAAGGAACAACCACTAACGTAGGAAAAACACAAGCATGTGGTGTCGTAGAAGCCAGGTAAAGATAAAATTCCCAAGGAGTAGGCAGCAATCAACTGTCGGCTGAGGATGAAGAGCAAATAAGTGAAGACTGTGGAGGACAGTGTGGGTGAAATTTTGGGGAGTAATGGGGATATAAGCCTGATTGAAATAGCTTTAAAAGTGCATGGAAGGAAAGAAACTGGAAAAGGCAAGTATAGACAATTCTTTAAGGAGAAAAAGGAAGCAAAGAAATGGGGCAGTCACTAGTGGAAAAAACGGAATTGAGATTTTTTTCTTTCATGAGGAAGAGTAGCCCTGAGCTAACATCTGTTGTCAATCTTCCTCATGTTGCTTGGGGAAGATTATCATGGAGCTAATATCTGTGCCATTCCTCCTCTACTATACGTGGGATGCTGCCACAGCATGGCTCGATGAGCAGTGTGTAGGTCCATGCCCGGGATCTGAATCTGAAAACCCTGGGCCCCTGAAGCAGAGCATGTGTACTTAACCACTACTCCACTGGGCCAGCACCCAGATTTTTTTTTTGATGGAAGGAGTAACAGTCTGTATCTTGGTGGAAATGGTGGAAAGATCCATTAAGAGGGGAAAATGATAATGGTGTAGAGAGGGAGAATTCCTGGAACCAAGGACTAGAGCAACTGGAAACCAGTGCTCAGGTGGGGGACAGGCTTCCCAAAGGAATAAATGACTGATAAGGTTTACAGCTCTCACTAGGGTGGAGAGGCGGTATTGCTTAAGGCAACAAAAGGAATCTCTAATTGAGATCAAAGAAGGAATTTCAGGAGGTATTGGTGGGCTTCGTCACCTACCTACCTCCTAGAAGTCACTTGTAATTACATCTTCAGGTCAGGATGCCTTCAGAACGTAAAAGATTGGAGGCAGGTGAGAATTAGAAATAATAAACATCTTTAAAAATAGACTAGTTGAGGCCAAAGTTATATTATATTTTAAACTGTATTGTTTCCCCACCTAGTGGTCAGAAAACAGCTAGCTACATTTTCTGCTATTTTACTCAGACATTTGATAAGGAGTTGAAATGGATCAAATGAGCATGTTTATCATTATTAGCGTTCAAATCAACATCTGTAGTGTAACATGTTTTGGTACTATTTTAAAAAATTAATTATAATTTTAATAGTATAATTAATTCTTCACATGAAAACAGAATCAATGGTTACATATTTTGGTATACAAAACAAATTACATGGTTATTCGTAGTAATGAGACAGGAAAAGTGAAGTAATAAAAAATAATAAGTAATGGGAAGTCACTAAGATTGGAAAAGATTAAACAGTTCTTACCCTGAGGTCATTCTTAGTCAGTATAAATTTTTTTTTGTCTCTACAATTAGAGGAAAAGTAAGAATTTACCATTATTACCTTTTTATTAATTAGAAATGCTTAAAAATTTCTGGAATTTGAGCCCTGCCATATCATTCGTGCCTTACCAGATAGTCTCACCTAACTCAGATTGGAGAGCATTGGCTTCAACAAGTCATGGTTTTACAATTCCTCATGCATTCAATGTGGGAAGTCATGTTCCAGAGAGAAGCTGATACGATTTCATTCTAGTAAGGGCAGGTATAGAGCAAAGTTTTATGTGTCACTTAGATTTCCTCCATCTTCTTTTTAAAAAAACCTGCCAAGTAAAAGCTAAAGTCATGAATAGCAAATAAATTATAAATATCAATAGCTTTATAGCTTTAAAAGTCAGGAGCTAGAGCTCTAATAGCTTTCTAAAAATGACAGCCACAATATTAAATTAACTTCACTTTTCCTATTTCATTCTGCATGCGTTAGCATACAAACAAAGAGCTCTGGTGAAGGGCCTTCTTGAATAGCCGTCCTATAACAGCTGATAAGCTTCCTTTTCTTCTCTGTTACCCCTCCCTCTGCGGAGTTTTCTGTGACTTGGATGGTGACTGGTTTCATTGTTTGTTTCTGTGGGCCTTTTCTCAATGCCTGGAACACTTTTTGAGCACTTTGTGACAGTTTGATCTGGGTTTATGCATGACATTCATCCATTCTCTTCCTCATCTTTTTCCCTTTTATTCTTATCATTCTTATTTTTATCACTATTTCATATTTATTGAATATTTTAATGTTATACATATTATAAATTCAGACCTACCTAAAAGAGCAGTAAGATTTGTACGCTGTAATGTTGAGTCCATGAATAAATGTGTGCATGCAAACATTGCCTATGAGTAATAAATGGTTTGCACAAACGTGCAGGCACATTCGTATGAATATGCTGTACAGACACCCTTCAATTTGCAACTATTTGTTATTCATCCAAGTGTTTTAGGAAGTAAACTTCAAGTCCAGTGATCTTTTTGACTTAACATTCTTTTTCAAAAATCCTTATAAACAATTCACTTTAGTAATAAAAATTCATCTAGTTTCTTAGTTTTACTGAGACATCATTAATTCATCAAATAAAAAAAAATCAAAGTCCTATACATGACAGGAATTATTCTAATGGCTTTCTAAAAATGACAGTCATAATAACAAATTAACCAACAAAGTGACAACCTCTTTCCTCAAGGGGCTTATTGTGTCATAGTAGGAAGACAAACCTGCAAGCAATTACTCTATAATTACAGTCAAACAAAATAACCACTATAATGGAGCAAGGTATGACACAGAGAAGCAGCAACTGCGTGGGCTTAGGGGAGTCTGGGATAACCTCACAGAGGAGGGAGAGTTTAAGGAGAGGCTGACAGATTAAGGAGGGTCACAAGCAGGGGATGATGAGAAGAAGATTATTCCAGAAAAGGAAAACAGCACGGGCTTAGCACGGGGGAACTAGAAACCAGCAAGTGTTCAGAGTGTAAGTTAGTTCAGTATTAGTACGTGAAAAGAAGATGATGCAAGAAAAGGAAGTGTGAAAAATAAAATTGTAAAAGAACAAAGCTGATCATGAGAACCTGGTATACCATGAAAAGAGCTATGGATTTTGTTCTGCAGAATGTCAGTGTATTTTGACGTCAAAGGGATTTACGTCTTGTGCTTTTAATTAATATTCAGTTCATTAAAGTTGATAATGCAAAGGCCTAACTTATTTTAAGTCCTTTACATAACATAACTTGCCATCTTATTTATACCTCAGTAAGTTTTATTTGAGTAAGAACAATTATTTTCAGGGGGATCTTTGACTGATGATTGAACAACTCAGACTAAGTTTTTTCAAATCAATAGTTGTGTTTATAAATTTAGTTAATTAAACTTCCTTACGTGTTTCACATTGCATGTATAAATTTATATACTGAATTTTATTTTTAAGCATCTCAAATACCTGACTACAAATTTAGTAGCTCCACTAAGCAAAACCCTCCCAAGACTTAAATGACTCCTGTAAATCTATTAAACCACATAGAGTTCTGTTAAATATTCCAATTGCATTTGCTTTATACTTTGCATTTTGCATTATACTTTTTAAGAAGCATATTTATTTTGAAAAATGTTAAGCATATAAAAAGCAGGGAGAGTAGTATAATAAGCTCTCTTGTCCCTTTCACCAACTTCACCAATTATAAACTCATAATCAATCTTGTTTCATCTATACCGACTTCACATCCCTCTTCTATATGTAGTACATTGACTATATGTAGTAACGTAAAATACAAAGTCAGTGTGCAAATTTCCAATTGTCCCTTAAATTGAGTGTATGGTGTCTTGTTTTATTTTGTTTTTTGGTGAGGAAGATTGGCCCTGAGCTAACATCTGTTGCCAATCTTCCTCTTTTTGCTCTATTTTGTATGTGGGATAACGCCACAGTATGGCTTGATGAGTGGTGTGTAGGTCTGCGCCCAGGATCCGAACCCACAAACACTGGGCTGCAGAAGCAGAGTACTTGAACCTAAGCACTACATCACCAGCCAGCCCCAGAGTGTGTGGGGTTTTTTCAAGTTTGAATAAGAATCCAAGCAAAGTCAACCCATCTTTATTGGCTCATATATTTTGTAATTCTCTTTCGAGAGAGTTCACCCTCTATCACTTCTTTTTCTATTGATTGCAATGTATTTGTAGTGGAAATCAAGTCATTAGTGGGCATTGTAGTTGTTCGCAGTCTAGATTTTGCTGGCTGCTTCCTATAGCGTAGCTTACGTGTTCCTCTCTTCTCTGTATTTCCTATAAATTGGTAGTTGGATGTACAGGTAGCTTGATCAAATTTAGTTCTTTTTTTTTGGGCAAGATCCCATCCTAGGTGATGACGTATTCTTTTATGGGGAGCCCGTAATGTCTGGTTGACTCTCCTTTTTTGATGTGAGCAACTGTTGACATTCAGCACTTAAGGTCCATACTTTTCGACGACAATAAAAATTCTAAATCAGAAATTTTAAGTAGATTTGACATATCTAACTGAATATTCTCTACTGTAACAAATCCCTTAAATATTATAAGTACTTAAAATGTTGAGCATATGTATATTGTCCCAATAATTATAAAACTTATTCCATAAACTTTTGTACCATGGGTTTGACTTATTCCATCACTTCTGTGTTTAATTCTGAATCTTTCAAGACCAAAAAGAGTTGGGCCAGCCCCAGTGGCCTAGTGGTTAAGTTCAGCATGCTCTGCTTCAGCGGCACGGGTTCGGTTCCCGGGTATAAACCTACACTGCTTTGTTAGTGACCGTACTGTGCTGGCAGCCCACATATCAAAACATAGAGGAAGATTGGCATGGATTTTAAAGTCAAGACTACAAAGACTCACTAAGGGAAACAAGTGTTTTATCATGACCGAGCTAATGAGTTGATTAACTAGGCCTTTACACTTATCCAAATTAAACACTAAGCATATATAAGTTAAATTTTAATTTTTTTTTAAATGTGAGTTTATTAGATTAACAGTTGATGACCCATATGTTTACCAGCTGAGGTGGAGATTGAGACACGTACGTCCATGGCAATTCTTACTGAGCCACAAGCGTACCCCCTGAGCCCTTTTTATGGTCTTAGTGATAACAAGGCACTTCCAACCCACATTCTTCAAATGGAGTTAGTTTTGCAACCAGCATCTCCCGGCTTCAAGTAACACTTTTTCCTAATTATTTAAGTGGCTTGAGTATTGAACATGAGGGGGATATAAACATATTTTTGCATTAGGAAGATCATTCTGGCAGCAGTGTGTGAAGGGAGGGGAAGATGAAGAGCAATTTTGATCACTGGACAACTGACAAGATGGCTACTGCAAGAGTCCACGCCAGAGATGATATAATCTTATTCTCGTGTCTAGCAGGAGAGAGGGGAGAAATGAAAGGGGGATGTGAATTATAGGAGAAATTAAAAATGTAGAGCTGACAGAACTTGATTAATTTGATGTCGGACTGAAAAGGAGTGAGAAATAAAGGATGACTTGAGGCTTGGGTGGATATGTGAATTGTGGTACCACCCCAAGATGAGAAACCTAGGAAAAACAGGTTTGCATTGGAATGGAAGAGGGAATTCTCAACTTCTGAGATGTTAATATAGAACCTGCAGTGGGATATCCAAGTAAAGATGTGTGTATATATATATGAGAGGTCTGGGATAGAGATTTCAATATGGAAGTCACCAACATTAAGATAATATGTGAAGTTTGGGGTATATGAGACTATTCAGGGATAGATGTAGAGTGAAACAAATGAGGAAAGCAAAGATCAGAACACAAAGAAACATCATCACTTAAGGGGGAAGTCAGAGGAAAAAACCCACAAAGGAAATTGTGCGATAGTGGCCAAAGAGACAAGAAGTGAGCCAGGAGAGATTTCTCACGGAAACAAAGGAAACTCAAAGAAGGCAAAATGGCCAATACAGTACTGTTAAGGGCCACAAAGCAATCACGAAAGATGCAGGCTGAGAAGTGTCCAGTGGATTTTGTAATTAAGTCTCTTAAGAGTAGTTTCATTGAAGGATTGGCGATAGAAACCAGAGTGTGGTCAATGAAGAAACGAGTGGGAGGGGAGGAAGTCAAGTCATGAGTGTAGACGGCTTTCCTACTTTGGCTGGGAAAAGGAAGATTATCTTGTGGTAAGGTAGAAGTTAGAAAGGTAAAGAGAAGTATTTGTTCTTTATGAATGAGAGTAACTCAGGCTGAGGGAGGAAACAAAGAGTGAGATATTTAGGGATGGGAGTGAAAGAAGAGGAATAATAATAATATAAGTAACATGATGACACAGAAGAAATAAGATCAAAGGGGTAAAGTCGTTGCTAATTCAGATAGGATTCAGAACACAGGTGGAAAGAAAAACTTTGGTAGGGAGAAGGTAAGCATGGGTATAACAGTAGATAAGTTTGTGGATTAAAGAAATGTATTTTCTTAAGAGAGTTCACACCCAATAACTGCTATTTTATCAGTGAGGCAAGACACAAGATCATTTAATTACAGGGGAGGGGGGGAATAGGAGATGTGAGGAAAGTAGTGAATGTTTTGAATAGCCTTTGAGAAGGATGATACAAGAAAGAGTTGACTAGAATAAAGTGTAATGAGATATAGAAGTGTCAAGGGTACAGTTGAAATTGAATGCCAATTATTTGTAATGTCCAGAAGCAGTCAAATGGCAATTTTCTCCAGCTATGCTAATCAACCTGAGGGTAGAAATAGAAAATATAGATGGTTCTGTAAATCATTAGGGATTTGTGAGGCCCACGTATTGATAACCGTTAACAGCAGTTGGAGTGAAGTGGTTTGGGATGAAGCATCTTGGAATCCAAGCAACAAGTGATGGAAGTAAAGCCAGGTGGAGAACATCTGGAAAAGAGAAAGAAGTTAAGACTCGGAACTAATTCTCTTTGGTATCTAAACCATAAAACCAATCAAATGCCCTCAGAATCCCAGAATTGAATTGTTGACACACTGCTGTTTTACAGAGAATGTATTACTGCCCTGAAGCAATGGATTAATTGTATGCGTCCACTACAATGGACAATGCTGTACTCAAGTTCCCACTTCTCCATTTTTTGCAGCAGTAGCAGCATAACTAAAAGGCTGAAGTCTATTCCAATGACTTATGAAGTTTTCAATCAGAGCAGATGTTAAAGAGAAAAGAATAATTCAAAAAATGGTCCTTTTATTCTTTTTTCTTTTTCATTGTAAGGTGAGCATCTACTTATTTCACTTACATTTTTCTTCTTTCTTGTTTTTAGAAGTCCTATAAATGAAGAAAATCAAGATAGTGTCATGCACTCTGATGGTAAGGGGCAAAAAGATGTTTTATGTATTTATTTGTTACCTCAGATACAGAAGTTTGAGTTAATGATTCTCCTAGGGTTGTTAATGGGTCGTTATCATCATTGGTCCATGCAAGACCCCTCTCTTGTTTTACTTATGTTTATTCCCTTTTATCTCTATGACCCACTGCCTTTACTCTCTTCCCCTTACTAGAGACAAATATTCTCATGCATTTAATGTGTATGTGTCTGTTTGTATATATTCTTTGCATACTATTGTCTGTGTGTATATATTTCAATTTACCTAAATAATATATTATAGCTCACTCTGGTCTTTTTTTTTTTTACACTTAGCATACTGTTTTGGGGGCCCATCCATGTTGCTATATGTATATTTAATTTATTGCTGTTAAGTACTCCATGGTATGCATCCTGTGCATTCACATTTTACCTCCAACTCACTGATACAACAAATAATAATTCAATGCACCTTCTTGTCCACATCCGCATGTGGACCTCTGAGAAACTTTCTTTAAGATGTATGTCCACCAGTGGAGTAGCTGCTCATAAACTATGGAATATTCATTTTGACCTAGTAGAGTGCTCTCCAAAAGAGAGCACTGGGAGTCTGTGTAGACTCCCACCAGCAGGGCAGGAAGATTCCAAGACGCCCACCTTTCCTCAGTGCATGGTGTTATGAAGCTTTCCCATTGTTTCCCATCTTACATGTCTAAAATATCTCATTTCATTTTCATAGCTCTGCTTACTATCGAGTTTGAGTATTTCGTTTGTTTATTAGCCTTTGTGGTTTCCTCTTCTGTAAGTTGCCCGTTTGTATCCTTTGACCATTTTTTTCTTGGAGTTAGTATCCTTTTTGGGTTGACTTGCAGGAGTTCCCTTGTATTACAGATATTAATCCCACGTCAGTTGTAGACATTGCAAATATCTCTCATTCTGTCCATGGTTGATTAACTTAGCCCATGCTGTTCTTCACTGAACAGAAATAAATTTTGATATAATCAAATTCATTAATTTTTACTTTATAGTTTATGCTTTTTAAGTTTTATTTAAGAAGTCCTATCCCTAGGAAATAAAAATATCATCTTCTATGACATTTATCCCTTGTATTTAGGTGTTTGATCTCCTTGCAGGCCACATTTGAGGACTTAGTAGAAATCCAGATTTGTTGCCTCATGTATGGAGCCAGTGTTCCAATTCCCATACTCTGAAATCCACCATTTTCTCGTTAATTTATAATGCAATCTTTGTACTATATCAACTCTATAGATGTGCATATGTCTGTGCATATATATGTGTGTGTTCATGTGTGCATTACGTGTGTGTATATGTGTGGGCCTGTAAATTTATGTACCAGTCTCTGAGCTCTCTGCTCTATTCCACTGGTCTATTTGTTCCTATACCAACACCACATGTTTTTATTATTTTTGTTTTAGATTATGTCTTAATATCTAGTAATTTGTTGATATTGCTAAACACTTGAGCAGTAAAATACGTTTTTGAAAAATCTAATTAATTTGGTTTATTCGATACACAAAAGTAAATCCTTAGGAATAAATAAATCAAAAACTGCAAACTAGCTGTGATTTTCTGATAATACGTTTGTTGCACACAAACCCACAAAACCAAATGTACGTGCTTTTTATAAAGAAAACAAAAGATATTTCATAATTTAGGGGCATTTGCATTATTTTGTGAAAGCCAATGAAATGATTTTATAATTAAATTACAAGGATCAAAAAAACCATAGTAGGGATCTAAACCACATATTCTATTTTGTGCTTCTATATCTTTGATAAAGTATAAGTTCTGTTAGAGTGTGAACTGTTTTGAATATTATGTTACAGCTAATAATCTTGTATTAAAGGATTTCTTAATTACAGTATATTAAATTTTATTCTCTTTTTAAACTTTTTAGGTACTGGAAATCTAGATGAGGTCAGTTTTTTTTCCTTATATTGCTGTAACTAGAATATTTAACGATTATTGTGATTTTTTTTCTTAGTATAAACCAACAAATGAAAATTCTTATAAGTAATATGATATTTTTCCATTTATAATCTTATTTCATCAAAAATACTTGAGACATTAGATACTAATAATTACACTGACTCATAGTAATTGTGCAGCACTAAACATACGCTTTAGTCTGGCTATCCATCTGGATTATAGAGCAGGATATAAAATGAAATCTTTTTTGTGCTTACTTTCCCAGCATATCTCTAAAGAGGAAAAAAATATTTTAAGTAAATCAAATTTACATACACTTAAATTTATGCTTATTTTACTAAGTATTTGATCAATGTAATACGTGTAGGTTCCCTTTTTGAATAATTAAAATTAATCATTACTAATGTTTTTCTTACCAGGAACAAGACAGCGAAGGAGAAACATATGAAGACATGTATGAGTTACATTTTTTACCATGATATTTTCCTTCTAAGATGAATATAATGGTTGTATGAGGGAGAGTAGATGGATATTCAACACTACGGGGAAAAGCTTTATTGTTCAAGTGACTGGTATATATATAATGATAATCTTTATTTCAATACAAAGGACTAAAGATTCTTTACTTGTCCAAAGATTTTACAGAGGACAGAGGACTCTGTTGAAATGTTGTTGTATAAGAGGCTAGAGACTTTATAGCCTGCTAGACAGACCACAGAAGGGAATCATGGAACCAGGAATCTGAATTTATTGTTCTCAGTGTGTCCTTGGGCAAATGAATTCATTTATAGGTCACAACTTCCTCACCTGGGCACTGTTTCACCTCCCAAGGGTGCTGTGAGAAATACGTTAGCACAGTATCAGATGCCAAAGTTTCAGCCTGCTAAAGTGGAAAGATATTAAACATCGCTCCAAAATGGGTTGCTGGGTAGCCTAGGACTCACTTCTTGGAAAGTGAGTGAAAGTAGAAATGAATATCTTATTTTATCTTTTATTGATTCAAATATCTTAATTTTATCTATCCAGTTTTTATTCAACCAATTCTGACTAAGGTTTGAATGTATACACATGTGTGTGCTCACGTGTACCTGTAAGTGCATGCACGTAAAAGAGAGAGAGAGATTAATTCTATTCATGTGGACATGTAGCAAGAACAGGGCCTTTATAAAGAGTGCCTTCCACTGGCTGGCACAAGTTGCAAGGGGAAGCAGAGTCTTTGGAAGGCATCCTCACTGGTGTGCCTCCTACTGGATTTAAGAGCAATCTCACACACCCAGGAATTTTGACAACCGTTTGCTTTTCACCTTCATCCGTCCTTCAGATACTATCTTCTGCTGTGGGTAAAAACCTCTCTGGATAGTGAGTCCTAACCCCTCAATGACTGCAGATGCTGAAACAACCTAACAATTTTTATCTGCAGAGAAGCATCCAAAGAAAGAGAGAAGAAAAGGGAAAAGGAGGAAAAGAAGAGATTAGAGCTGGAGAAAAAGGAACAGAAAGAGAGAGAAAAGAAAGAACAAGAAGTAAAGAAGAAATTCAAAGTAAGAGCTTGCTTGCTGATGAGTGAAAAAGTGTAGCCTCTTTTAATAACTTTCACCCAAAAGGGGCACCATTCTTGAAAGCTTACATGGCTGGAGAATTACTTAATTGCTGTTTTCTAAAGACTAACCACCTTCATAACAGTAATTTTTTTATTCAATACGCTCCTTTATCCCTGCACAAAAATGTAATATGATAAAATCCAAATAAACTATGGTGGTTTATAATTAGTGGGCACCCAGGAAACTTTATGTTGATTCAGTGAATGAGTACTCGGTTACTCACACTCATCTTGGCTCTCCTCGTTACGCATTTCATATTAAACAATACTGTGAGCTTAGGACCACACACAGACATCCCTGTGGCACGTATTATAGTGGTGCAAAAGACACAGGTGTCTCCATATGAACCAGACTTGTCTCAGAATAAAGTTTCTATGAGCTACTCTGACTACTGGCGTCGAGACCCGACTTCCATATTGGCCTTTATTTTAAGCCTACGTACATGCTGACTTCTGATACCTGCTGCTTCTCATCCCTCCTCATCTGCCTAGGTTTCTGACCTCTGTCTTCTCTAATCTCTGATTTCTAATGGTGCGACTTCTATTACTACACTCACTATCACTACACAGCAGGCTAAACTCTCCTGGCTACACCATCTTTGATGACATGGCCCATGGGGCATGTCAGCTATATTTAGAGTGTAATTCAGACTAAGTGAGTTACAGAGCTAGTCTTCACTTTAAAAAGGATTCATATCAGGTTTCCTTTAAATATTTAATTCTTCTGGAACATTTAATATGTGGTTTGAATTATAAAAATTAGATTTATATATAACTTCCCAGAATATGTATTATATTAAAACAAAGATTCTACAGTACAGCGCAGGGAAAATGTAAAGCTTAGAGTCAAATAGACAGATGTGGATTCAAATTCTAGCCACACATGCAGGTTATGTGATCATAGGCATGTTACTAAACTTCTCTGAAGTTCAGATTCTTATTCTTTAAAGTGAGGATAAAGATACCTCTCCTGAAATTTTGTTGTGGGATTAAATAAAATAATACACATAAGGCACGTATCTTTCATAGGTTCTCATTAAATTGTGAAAAAGCTTACTATATTACAGTATGAATAGTAAAACATTTTACTCATACAGAATGTATGGCTACCAACATTTTTATTTTTCATGTGGAAAATATGAAAATTTAATTTCATATATGAAAGTCTTCTTAACACACTTTTTATGAAGACATTGTTTATAGTATTGAAGAAATTATGTGGTTTTTCCTTTTGTTTCTTTTGGAGAAATCAATTTGACATCGTTTCACTCATTCGTTCAAATAATAATAGGAAAAAGATAGGGTATGGAAATCATACCACTAAATATGAACTCAAAGGTTTGTGAAGACTAGGACTTCACAAGCTATGTTCCTTTCACAAAATGTTAATAGATGTTAAAATTAGATAAGTAAATGTGATAACTGTTACATTTCATTAATTCTAAGATAGAAAATATTTCAGTTTAAAATTCTGAACTTAGGATGCATCTTTACATTATTAACATAGTTTAAATTAAGCTGTTTTCTTTCTTAGTGGTACATAATTAATGAAATGTCTCACAATTCATAACATCATAAGTTCAATAAAATGAGACAGAGCTTCTTCAAAAATCACAATGCATATTTGCGTATCAAAAGATCCAAAACTTCTGTTGAAAAGACGTCACTTTAGGATTAGGAAACGAGGAGTTTGGAATTCATGGTCTAAACTAGATTATTCTCCTGCTGGCAAGAAACCACTGTATACTCAAGATATTAATTTTTAAAACCTCACATAACATTTGTTTCCTATGTTTTTGTTCACAAAGCTATTTCTAAAATGTTACCTTACTTATAGCAGGTAATGTCTACTCCAAATTTATAGGTAGACAATACCACAACATTAAAAAAAAAAAAAGGAAAAGGAAAAAAAATGCTTTTCCCACAAGTACAGCCCACCACCACCTACTTTCCTTTTGCTGTTTTAGGCCTGCAGAGAATCATCAGAATAATGACACAATGCAAAGAGGGAGAAAGCCTCTGTTTACCAAGCAGACCACCCGCATATCCCCTAAAAGCACATAGCACCCGCGTGGATTGTCATACATAAGTGGTATTTTGTTCTTAGAGCTTCCTTTGCAAGCCTTTCACAGAGTTCCTAAGGTCAACAGATCATTGCCACTCTCCTGGACCCCAAGCACATGCTTACCTGTTCTTTACTGACCCCTGTGACTTTTCCCCTCCTATAAGAACATTCACCAGAAGGACACTCGCCCTCGATTTCTAGTTCAAACCTGTAAAAGTTGGAAACAGGCAGGTTGGCAAGTTGTGGACATATTGTCTTTCAAAACTGCATTCCTTAAAGAGTTTCTGAATAGTAAGGAAGCCTGTTGTCATTCGTTTTTTCCTCTTTGCAGCTAACAGGCCCTATTCAAGTCATCCATCTAGCCAAAGCTTGCTGCGATGTCAAAGGAGGAAAGAATGAGCTGAGCTTCAAGCAAGGAGAGCAAATTGAAATAATCCGCATCACAGACAACCCTGAAGGAAAATGGCTGGGCAGAACAGCAAGGGGGTCATGTGAGTGCAAATTTCCTATGACTTCAAAGTGTGGTCTTTTTGAACCAATATTAAATGTGCAAATTCTTCCAGAATATTCATAAGCATTAAGTTAGGAGTATTCTACAAGATAGACAAAGAGAAGAAGATTTAAAATAACAGGTACAGCTCCCTCTTCGCCTCATCTGTGTTATCGTTTTAGTGGGAGCAATGTAAATATTTCTATTATTCCAGGGAAGAACAAAAGGCGTTAAGTTCTTCATTGATGTTAAAAGGAAAAAATGATTCCTGTGAACGACTTTGGAATCTTTAAAATAGACTCTAGGCTTACCCGAGACCACAACAGCATAAGACTTTGACAAAGTACAATAAAACGTGTCTGCATGGGAAGTCTATAAATCAGAATTGCAAGCAAAGAAATGAAGGGAGAGTTTAAAGAGCAAATGTGCAATTGACATTTTATTCACAACTTTAAAATATTTAAACTACAGTTACCTGAACATAGATCATTTCTCTTTTGGTAGATGGCTATATTAAGACAACTGCTGTAGAGATTGACTATGATTCCTTGAAACGGAAAAAAACCTCTCTTGGTGCTCTTTCAAGACCTCTTGAAGAGGACCAAGAAGTATATGACGACGTTGCAGAGCAGGATGACGTCAGCAGGTACGTCCAAACACAAAATGCAAAACAGATCACGCTGTCTCCTTGTCAGAGATTCTGTATTTTAAGATCCTAGAATTTTACCTTCCAGATTTCCTAGTGCTGTCTATCACTAAACTAAATTGCCAATATGAGTGAAAGGTCATTTGAAACTCCATAGTCTTTTATTTTGCTCTTTAGTTATATACGTCAAATACTACTTGACATATAACGGGCCATTTGCCAAATCTTGTCAAATGTGTTGTCATCCCAAAACTCTGTTTTATGATATTCATTCTGATTTGATCTTAGGGATATGCCTAAAGTAAATATGATTTTGTAAAATAGGAAGCATGAAATATAAAATTTAGCTCTAAAAAATATATAAATATTTTGCTCTGAAATCTCTAAGTCCAAATATATCTAAGTCCAAATATATGAAACTATAACAGAGAAAAAGAATACTTTTTACTACAATTCTACTTGGTTCTTTAAAAGTAAAAAAGTGAAAGCTCAATTCTCTATAATCCCTGGGAATCAACCAAGGGTCCAACTCTCCATGGCTCGTGCATTCCACTAGATTAGAGTAGCCTCCCTGAAAGAATTATGGGAAGACCTTACTGGGGCAGAGGAACAGAACAAGACGTCCTTGCTGGAGGAGCCAGGAGAAGAGAGTGGTCATCTTCTCCATGTACATCTTCTTGCCTTCTTTCCCTCTTCTGTCTTCAGCTTCCTTTCTCCATGCCTCCTTTTCTGTCTCTCTTTCCTAGCTCTCATCTTCCTTGTCCTTTCTTCTTCTTGCTTTTCCATTCCCTTTCTCCTTTCATTTCTTCTTTTCTCCAATATCTCCCTTTCCTGATAAACTCATAATCCCTTCAAGTTGAAGGAAAGGGAGGAGGAAAATCTCCAACCCAGTTAAGAATCCTTGTTTTTCTATGCCCACTTTATGGAACTGGGAAACCTCCACTATAATCCCAAAACACAAGATTTGTGTTAGATCCTCACTTGGGTAGAAATGTGTCTGCATTCTTGATAACTCAAATTACAAAGAAAAAAGTGTTTTAATTATCAGCCATTTAAAAAATGTAAAATTATCAAAATAGCAATTTACTTTGTAAGACATATGAAGAGTTAAGTTTCCTCTTGCGGTCTTTTACCTCGTGTCGTCAATAAAACTTGTGTTGCTTTCTTGGCAGTTTTGTCTTTCTAAAATGAATTATAGCCTACAATGCCTTCTTACCAAGTTATGGCCATAAATTATGCAACATATGTCAAAACATGCAATGTATGCGCTGGAGTTTACGGATCATAAATTGGCTTTAATAATCAGAAACACATTGACTTAGTGTGGAGTCACTAAATGTCATTTTTGAGGTCAGTTGAAGCTCTAAATGGCCATATTCTGAGATTTACAGAATTTTCTGGACATGAGAATGTCATTCCACATATATTATCAACGTATATACTTTATGTTTATCTTTTATTTATTTCTTAAAAAGCGCATTTCTCTTATTTTGGTGTTAAAGAAAGCAGTTATATTAAAAAATACATATTTACACTGATGGACATACTCAAGAAAAAAATAATAAATCCACAAAAAAGGGATGATGTTCTTAAAATGAAACATTATTTAACTATAGTAAGTGTCTATTTCCCAAAACTAATACTACTACCTTTTCCATTTTATCAAGTCCATATACACCACAACTCTAAAAGACATGCTCTGGTTAGTAAATATGTGGCAGAAAAAGAATCTTCTATTTAATAAAATGGGGTTGGAGGAGATGTATGGTTTTAATGCTCCATATCTTCACCAAGTACCGTGCCACAATATTTACCAGCATCTATTTCTCCCTTATGCATATTTAATAAGAAAATGAAAGAAGAGACACAATTTCTACACACGTTTTGTTTTTGAAACTACAGCTGCTGCTGGCGGAGGTCTCCTAACAGAACATGCTTTGTCCGTAGAAGACAAGGAAAGATGCTGACTATAGCCGGCAGCTTGCCCTGGCAAGAATAAGAGAAGGCACCATCCTCTTCTTCTCCCTCCCCCAGATGCCTCCTGGTTCCTTGCTCTCTTTACCTGCTCTTTGCAGATTCCTCCAGCATAAGGAGAGCTGACTGTGCACTTCAAACCCTGGGAGCGGACAGGCGGCTTAAAAGCACAGGTCCTGACAGCTGTCCTCCTTTTCTGCTCAAGTAAAGCAATTTCTGTAATAAATATGAAAGTTGAAGGAAAGAAAATTGCAAATGCAAATACCACTCCTCCATCACATACCAAACTTTCTTCCACATGTTTCCCAACCTTTTTCCTTCCGTTTATCCATTCCTCTTTCTCTTCCCTTCTCCCCTTTTCTCATACTCTGCTCTTCTTGCAACTACTTCATTTGTTAAATGTTTTGTGTTCTAAACAGACCATTTTAGAAAGTTGAAGAATTGTTCTAGGAATGAAATAATGTGTGGCAGCTTGGGTCCTGATTATTATAACCCTGTTCTTTGGGAATTAGGCTTGAGAATCTCCAAGATGAAATATATTTGCCAGGAGTGGCAGCCAACCAAAATGGCAATTTCTCAGCTAATTCTAACTGCTTGCTTCATGCTCAAAGGGAAGTGTCAGAGAAAATAAATGTGAAAATAGTATGTAAGCAAGCGGAGAATATACTTAAACTTCATCAAAAATCAATTCCGTATTTATATACGGAGACATTTCTAGCATATTTTTCTACAAAGTTCCATTAGCAAGAGTATGTTTTTATTTCTAAATTAACCATAGATCTGCATCAGACTAACCTTTTATTCTGACTTTAAGGTTGAGGAATCAGATATGAGCGTATAATTGTACTGTGTGGTTGTAATATCAGACTGATATCTGCTCCTGGCAGATTACCAAAAGGCAAAAATAGTGATACAGAGAATGCAGCGAAGTGTAGCCAAAACAACGTTATACAGAAGGCGGGACTCTGTGGTTCTTATCTCAGCTCTTCAGCTAACTAAAAGTGGGATTGGCCAAGTCACTTCCAAAAGTCACTTCTCTCTTCAAAAAAAATTTAATGCTATTGGACTAAGAGTAAAATGCTGTGATTATAAGATATTGAAAGAGAATTGAATTTAATGCAACAACATTTCTATATGACTCAGAATAATACTCTTTTTTGTTTTTTAATGTCTGTCTATGAAATGACATAATAATGTATAATCTGAAAACTGCCTCATGGGAAAATGTTAGAAGCAAATAGTATCATTGTTTTGAATACCTTTCATAGTACTGAAATTCCCTTTATTCTTATTAGGTTTGTTTTGTTTTGTTTTGTCCTATTTTTTGCCTTGTTACTACTCATCTATTATGATAAAGAACAATTTTTCTTCCTCTTCACATATAGCGTCCTGATAACTTTTGACTGGAATATTATTTCTCCTTGATATGACTGCTTAATATATATACTTCTCTTCCTGATAGCTAAACAATTCATACATTAATTTAATTTGTCTGGTTTTTTTTTCTAGCCACAGTCACAGTGGAAGTGGAGGTAAGCCACACATTTTTATCAGCAGTTTCTCCAAGTCTTCCTATTTTTGTGTATATTAGTGACAAAGTGCTTTCATTTGCAAATAATGAGGAAGATCTTAATATGGTAGAAAGAACTTTGAACTGGGAACCAATGACCTGGATGAATTCCAGTCCAGGGCCACAAGTGCCCCTGAGCAAGTCACTTCTTTCTTCCAAGTTTGTTCTGGGTCATGGGGTGGCTCCATTTCCAGCGTGCCCAGGGCAGTCTTGAATTACGCCAATTGTCTGAGCACAGTTGTTAACAGCATCCCGCTTCACTTTCAGAAGTATGCTTGTTTGGATGATAACTTATATGGTCACCTTACCTGTAACTTCTAAGGACCTCTCATTTCCTCATCAACAAAACAAAGGAAAATTCTCATCCTGGAAGTCAAATTTCAAGTTCCCTGTACATATTCTTGCATAGAGAAGATGTTCAATAAACAGTTGTTAAATAAATATTTATCAAATAGCAAGATTCCTGAGGAGTGTAAGATAACAAATAAATCTAGAAAGGGTTTAACTTTTAAAATATCACTTCGATGGAATTAAATAAAAGAAATGAAAGGTGGCTTTCATTTCATTTTTTTTTTTCAGTTACCATCAATGTTTACAAATTCACCTTTCATTCCATTTGCTTTTCTTCACTTATATATTGATCAGTATCTTTTTCTGAATGTCTGCTCACTATTGATTAATTTTTTCTTGACATCTCCTCTCTTCTCTTTTTCCACAATAAATATTTAACTCTACTCTCTATTCAGTTTCACTTTTTCTCATATTTATTCTCCACCATTCTGTTCATCTCCAGCACACAGTACCTTTTATCATATCTCATATCTTTATTATATTTCACATCTAAGAATTCCTTATAGAATAATCAACAATTAATTTACCTACTGTCTATGCGAGAGTGGAAAAATTAAGTTATTTTTTATTTCAATAGTTCATAGGAAAGAGAGGTGCTTTCTGCATTTAATTAAGGCAGATTTATTATCTAATTTTGAGTGACTTTTATGTGACAAAATAAAATTAACAGAAGACTTTTCCCCCCAATCCAAATGAAGGGATGTTCCCACCTCCACCAGATGATGATATTTATGATGGGATCGAAGAGGAAGATGCTGATGATGGGTAAGAATAATCAGTGAATTGCTTTTTTTGCACATTATTGTATATACTGAAATTTGGTTTTGATTTCTAGTTACAATAAAAAGCAGAAAATAGTGTTCCTTATTACATTACCAAAAATGATTTGAATGTTTGATTAACAGCAGTAGTAACTCAGAAAGTGTAATTGCACCACACTTCCAATGAAGTGGTATGTGGTTTAGAAGAACCTTGAGAGGAACTATGTCAAAAGAGGTAAAATAGAAAAAAGGGATAAACAATTATAGGTGTTATAGATAATTTTTTTCAAACTTTTCCCAATCAATTATTTGTCAATCAGTAATTTACTTTTACAACCATCACTGGAGACTTTATCAGTTGCTTGGCTCTCCTTTGTATAATAATCATAGTTATAGGCTACCCAAATAAAGTGAGACCATATGCTATCTGTGGCAGAATCAGCATTAAATAATTATTTAGTCGTTTAAACTTTTTAAATGGCATACTTTAAAATTTAAGACCTTTTAATTACTTCATTTTGATCATAAAATAAAGCTAAATTGATGTTTAAAACTTAATCCTGACTTAGCTTGCTATTTTAAGAACAAAGAGAAATCTCGCTAAATAGAAAAAAATAATTTACCTAGTAGAAGCAGTGTTCAAAGACCAAGACCTATAAGCTTAATAGCATAATCTTGCTGAATACAATGAGTAACTTACAGCCTGAGTGATCAACACAGCATAATTATAAAACTATGAATGTCCACCAATGTCTTCACGTTCCACTGATTATTCCATTCTGATCAATGCCTGCATGCTCCTAAGCTCCACGCTACAGGTTGAAGAGAAGAATAACTCGTGGTCCTGGGGGATTTTGAAGATGTTAAAGGGAAAAGATGACAAAAAGAAAAGTATACGAGAGAAACCTCAAGTCTCTGAGTCAGACAATAATGAAGGTTCATCGTAAGAGTCGACCAACCAAATCCAGCGCACAATAACTACATTAATATTAATTTAATCAAATGCTACTAATATTTTATAACCAATAACCAAATTCTGGTAGGCCTAAACCATTGTAATACTATTTTCCATTAGTCATCATAGCCTCATTTACGTGTCATCCTTAACTCATGCATTTATGTAAGAGGAACACAAAATACTCAAAAATTATCACAGAGTTCAAAGATATATTTTTCTTTCCCTACAAACTGCACAAACACACACACATATAGACAAGCACGCATACACACCCTCACACACTCAGATACACCCACATGCTCCACTTAGTAGGACTTTTTTTAACCGTAGCATCACATCTAAAGCTCACAATTGCAACACCACATTTTATGATACAATATTTTATACTGACAACTCTTCAAAATATACATTCTCTTTTAAAACTTAATTTTCTAGAAATAAAGGACACAATTTGGAATTTCTTTTCTCTAAACACAGTATTTAAAGTCTTTGTTAACTCTGTTCCACAATAGTGATATACTAATTCTATTTAAATTATATATTTATCCTATGCTAAAATTATTCTAAACATCTTCAGTTTGTCTGAATAAAAACTAAAGAATGACTTTTCTCTTTCCATCCAAAAATAACCCTTTAGTAAAAATTCCATACTTATGAATTTGAAGGCTCTTAATCATGTTTGCCAGTACAGGATATTCTTACTGTTTTGTGTGTACCTAAGAAATTCACCATACTTAACTGAAGTCTTTATAAGATGTTAATTCCACATAGAATTCCTAATTTTAAAACTTTTCATAAGATGCTAAAACAACAATAAATAAACAGGACACTTAAAATTAAAAGTAAACATAAAAAATCTTCTGCTGATGCAGCATTAGTCAAATATGGTCCTTACTTAGAAATAAAAGCAGAGATTATTTTTCTGCTCCAATTTCACACCTAATTCTGTTTTGAATCGTTTGAACTAATGACCTCTCGCACTTTTGTATAACTGTGCACCATTCTTCCAATTGTGTGTGTGTGTGTGTGTGTGTGTGTCTGTTTAAAGTTCAGGAAGTAATAAAAGGAAAGGTCTTTTTCTGTTGTAACTAAATGCCAACCAATTCTGATTTCAGATCACTTCTATTAATAAGCTTTCCGTCTCTAGTTTCAGTGGATATTCCTCTCTTGTTCACCATTCTCCTGTTTTGAGATATATATTTACCTATAGGGGAAACATGGTCATCCAAAGATTCCGATGACCTTTGTTGATTTCGACGCTGCAGTTCTACTCTTTGAGTGGAAATAAACAATTCTGATCCTGAGCTATGCTACAACGACTCCAAAATATTGAGTCCATTTAATTTACTCTGGTGTGATAATATGCCCAAACCTCCTAGAATAAATCTGAAAACATTGGTCCAAAGGCTTTGGGCAAAATAAACCACTGAATGTCTTGGATCTTGACTTTTTTGGCCAACATTGGAGTTCAAAAAAAGTCTTGCTGAATTCCAAATTGATGGACAGAAACTGGGACTTAGTGGAGAAATGGGGAGGATGAGAAAGGAATGATGGTCAGCAGATTAATTCACCTTTATAAGCCTCTGGGCTGTTAATTGTTCATACCTTTCCTAAATAAAGGAATCAATGTCAGGGTTTATATTAGTCTGATTATAATTGTGTTCTCATTTGCTTTTCAGTTTCCCTTCTCCTCCTAAACAATTCGGTAAGTAATAAAAACTAATCGTATATTTTATAGCTAGTTTCTTGCAGGTGGGGTAGTGGGAAAGCCTTGGATATAGTCATGATAGCTGGATGAAAGCCCTGACTGTAAATAAGAAATCGTGTCACCTTGGGCAAGTAACTGCACCTTGGGTGGCCACGGCTTCTAACAGTAAAATAGCAGGAAGAGGAAAATAAAAAGGATCGATGGTTTTTAAACAGTTCTTCTAGGAGTCTTAGGGGTCACTACGGAGAAAAAGACAAGCAGGCAGTGTGGACACCAGCATCCTCCGTGTCCTCCTACCCTCATTCAGTCAGAGCTTGATATGTTGAACTTCCACACAAAGATTCCTAAAAACACACTATATTATGTGCCACCGAGGCTCTTCTAAATCTAAATTTCTTTGATTTGTTTTAAATGTTTAATTTATATTGGATTGGGAAAATTTCCCACTGCTAAATGAAATAGTTTCTTTTTTGGGAAGTTTGATCAGCTTATTTTTTTACCCCTGCTGAGACAGATCTGTAAAAGATTTTTCTTATATTTACTTTGAACAAAATAAAATGTTGTCTCACAAGAATATTCGGGGGCTTTCAAAAAGTTTATTTTAGTTATCAATACATTAGAAGAGACAACCAAACACAAAGATAATCTATTCTTCCAGACTGTTTATCTGACTTTGTTTTTCGTCATCAATTTGAAAATACATAAGGCACTAACTCAAACTGATCAATAACTCATGTGCTTACATCTTAATCCACAATTTTAAAAAGTATTCAAAAATCAGAGCTCCACAGAGAGTAGGTATAAAATGGAATAAATGTGATCAATTAGGTAAAAAAATGTTTTTTGTTTTAATTTTCCTTTGTTCTCAAGTGTGTTTTAAGGGCATGCACGTGAAATAGTAATTTTTCCCCTTCTGGAAACGAATTATATGTTATATTTTTATGGATTTATTATGGATTCCTCAAATAGCTGAGCAACTTTTATCCTGTGCAATTAATTAACCTGAAAGGGGGGAGAATACACACACACACACACACACACACACATATGTATATATTTATACATATACACAGTATTTGTATATACTGTATACCTATATATATATAGAGAGAGGGGAGTTTTTAAAGGAAATCAAATCCTTGCCATTACCAGAGAGCATTTAAACTTTCTATGATAGTCATTCCTTAAAACATTTATACTCGCTACAAGTCATCTTTTCAGCTTACTTGACTGTGGCTCGACTTAATAGGCACAGAAAAGAAGCATTCTTTCTGACTTTATTAACAAGAAGTCTAGAGGAAAAAAAATATCTACAGATTGGAAAAACCATTGAACCAGTTAAGGTCGTGGCAACTTTCTACCCATACTGATTCTCAATACCTGCTGTTATCAGAAGTGTCTCATTAATAGAAATATTCTTTTTATTTTAAGGTGGTGCCATTCCTAATATTACTATAAAGTAACAGTTAGATAGGTAGATAGATAAATAGGTAATAGAGAAGACATAATCATAGACATAAACATATAAATAAAATGATATATATTATCAGAGCACTCCAAATCCCATAAGAACCTTAATTTCAATCTCCAGTGCCTACTGTCAATGGCCAACACCAATGGAAAAAACCCTGATAATAATAGTTACAGTCATAGTCACTGGTTTTTTGGAGGGAAATTTAACACATGTATCCAGGGACATAAGAACCTCTCCCCTTTAAGGACTGATAATGCTTCCAAGAGAAATGTACCCAGGCACCAGGAAAACTTCTTTTGTTGTCCTTTAGCAATCTTTTTATTGAAAACATCATTGAATACTCACATCAAAATTTAAACTGACGGTGTTTCCGCATTTGATATTTTGTCTTTTGTTAGACATGGGAGATGAAGTCTATGATGACGTGGATGCCTCCGATTTCCCTGCTCCACCAGCAGAGTTGAGGTAATTAAAACGTTTTCATTACAATGAAGTAATGAAAATGAGGTTGTTCAAGAAAATTTAACTGGAATAAAACTCCGATGGGGTGTGTGTCTACTGAGGGCGATTGTGTTCCTGTCATCCTCTCCCTGGTCCCAGCTCTTATGTCTCTGCTAGGTTAGTGAGGGGGTAGCTCTGATCCTGCTCCCCACCCTCCTCTCTCTCCCTTCCCTTCCTCCTCTCCCAGCGGTTCTGCTTCTTGTCCTGACTATCCTCTGGCCTGACGTCTGCGTTCATTTCTTCACTCACTGGGAAAGCATTTGACAGCCTGATCACAACTGATCTCACTGAGTCATCTCCTCCCTTTATTTTTACTCTTTTCCCAAAACCTTTTTTGTCTTGAATACACTTCTTAGTTTATATCTCAACCCTCACCCACCTCGTTCAAGCCTCCTGTGTCCTCCACAAGATTGTTTCCTTTTGTGAAAAAAAGATTTGCATTTTAAAAGGACTTTTGGTTACGTCTCTTTTTTCACAAAAGCATCAGAGATTCTCAAAGATTCCATTCACATTTCAAAAAAAAGGTCAACATTGAATATGGACATTCTTCAACTCACGTAAGGTTTCAATTTAATTTTAGGCAAAAATTGTATGAAAATCTCTTAAGCTCAGCTCATAAAAAAGCAATACCTTTAGAAAATTCTTAGGGAAACTCTTAGGATGCCTTTGTATACTGCAATAAAAATGTGAGATGATCTGATACATACTGTGTATGAAAGCAAGGCCACCTCTGTGGCTTTTTCAAGAAAAAAGAAAGGTGAATAAAAAGATCTTGGACTTGATTACTTAAAGGATGAAAGTAACATAAACGGAATACAATAAATGCTGTCTTCTGAGCTGTACTGGTAAAAAGGCATGCGTGAACCCTAAGTATTTATTTTTTTACCAAGATTGTTAGACTAATTTTACCAGATCAAAGAAACTGAAGGAAAAATAGCTGTCATTTATATATGAAGATCAAGTTCTACAGGCAAAATAAACAAGAAAAATGAAAGGAGAATCATTTTCCTTTTCTAGTTCTCCAGGAAAGGGAAATCTAATCTTCTCCAGTAATATGTTGTTTTAATTTTCCTCACCATCAGAAAGTTGCTTCTATCCATGACAGTTTTTAATGCAATTTTCTGTTTCATATTGCTGTAGACATGCCACCACGTTCCACAGACTAGCTCTCTAGGAACCTATAGTCACACATTGGCCCTTTTCTTCAAGCAAAATAAACCCCAGCTGATTAAACTTTATGTGATATGTAGTGGTTTTTTTCTTGTTGCTCATTTTCAGAGTTTGAGACAATTTTATGTTCTCTAACATAGTATTCCATTTTTAAACAAATTTTAATAAATTATTTTCAAAGAGAACTTGTGGGGTATTTTTAACATTCATGTATAGTCTTGTAGCTCCAGAGTGCTAATCTGGGACAGCAATTCTACTGCTGCCCAGAGTGCCGTGAGACAGGAGATGCTGAGGGAGGACGCAGAATAAAGGAGGATATTGTGCTAATGTATTTCACTGTGAGTGCATTCAACTCTAAGACTCAAAAATTAAGAGTCAAACATTTTAAATAAATCAGTTATAGACAAAACTTGATCTTAGGTAATCTAAAGAAAAATTAATATCAGTGGTTAAAATTTTCATTATTCACAAATACTCTGATGTCTTAAATTCCCTTCTGCAGAGATTCACATCCTTTCCCTAACATCCATACTTAACCTTATTGAATGGTTCTCAACCTTAGTTGCAAATTAGTACCCCCTGGGGAGCTTTTAAAATATGTATGTCAGTACCTGGATCCAACTCAGTCTAACTAATTAGAATTTAAAATTAATTTAATTTAATTAGAATTTCTAGGAATTGGGCAAGGACAGTGGCATTTTTTTAAAGCTTTCCAGGTGATCCTATATGCAGCCATGCTGGAGAATCACTATCTTAGGCTTATTCACCTTTCTTATGATAATTGACTTTAGTCCAGTTGGTTTGTAGATACCAACTATATATATACACATATATACACATATATACATACATATTTCTAGACCCTAGAGTTTTTTAAAAACTGTTATATCCATAACTGATCAAAGAATTTAGAATATGTTTACCCACTCTCTCTTTCTCTCACACACACACACGAAAGGGACAACTGACAAAATGATTAAGAAGCTCCTTTTTATAATATCTAAAATCTTAACTCTTATGTAAGATTTTTTATTAATCAACATTTCCTGCCTCCTACCTTGGCTCCATTTTAAGTAGATATGATAAAACTAACATATACATAAACTTGATAAACCATTGGCATTGGCCAAGCCATTGAATTATCTAAGAAGGACTGAAACATATAGAGGTTCCAGAAGAGGTTGAATCGTATGAAACCACTGAGATGTAACTATGCTGGAGGTATAACCAAGTGATTTTCTGTGATTCAACAAAATAGATGATTTCTTACCTCCATTTTAATTCATAATCTGTAGTCTCTTGACGGATCCTTTCTGCATTATGAAATGTCATTTCTTACAGTGAATGTAGTGGATTTCTAAGGAAAAAATTAATTGAAAACAAAATTTAACAAAAATTTAATGTTATGACTTAAGTCTTTATTATATACTATTCTTCTTATCTTTTTGAAACGAAATGTGATTTTATGTGTTCTGTCATCCTAGCCAAGGAGTCAAAGCCAAGACAGAAGAAAAAGACCCTAAGAAGCTAAAAAAGCAGGAAAAAGAAGAAAAAGACTTCAGGAAAAAATTTAAAGTACATCTTACTTAAATATCATACAAAGTTCAAGTCACTAGTGAGAAACAAGATGATTTTTTAAGTACCAAAATGAACATTTTAAAAGTGTAATTATCAACATCACAGTTGTCCATCGTAATTCCTTTATTTTCTGCAAAATTTACTTTAGATTTAAATTTATTTCTATAATAAATTAACCAGACCGTCATACATGCACAATATATATACCAAGATAGTCATCAAAATTTAGCTGTCCTTTGAACCTTTGGTAAGATGGTAATCCAAAAATAGTTAGGATGGACAAAAAAAGATGTGGCATATATATAATGAAATGCTGTTCAGCCATGAGAAAGAAGGAAATCCTGCCATTTGTGACCACAAAAAAGAAATGGTAATTATGTGAGGTGACAGAGGTGGCAGCTAAAGCTAAGGTGGTAATCATTTTGCAATTTATAAGTGTATCAAATCAACACGTGCCCACCTTAAACTTTAAAAAATTCTTTTTACTTTTTAAAAATAATTACTATGTTAGATTCTTGAGGTTATAAGTGACTTTACCACCAAAAATTTTCTTCAATGCTCTTACATTATCTTTTGAAAATAAGAAACTATTTATTTGTCAAAGACTTTCTTAATAAACCTGTCATCAATGAATACTTTTATGATACCCATCAACTGATAATATAAAAGTATTTCTTTATTTTTCCAGTATGATGGTGAAATTCGAGTCCTATATTCAACCAAAGTTGCAGCTTCCTTGTCTTCTAAAAAGTGGGGGACCAGAGAGCTACAGGTCAAGCCTGGTGAAGCTCTTGAGGTTATACAAAACACAGACGATACAAAAGTTCTCTGCAGGAACGAAGAAGGAAAATGTAAGTCGCTGCTTACTCTTCATAGATACGGCACTCCAGAATTTAACGACCAGACAAGTTTTAGTAATCACCCCTGTTTTTCTTAACTCTTTTTGCCCTATGTTTTGTGAATTGTGGAAAACATTAAGAAACTGAAGATCTTACTATGCTGAGATCAATGTATTTTATTTTAATCTTTTTTCATTTCCCGTTTGCTATATTTGGCACTATGGTGCCAAGGTAATGCCAGATTAGTGCTTCTCAAAATGCAGTCCCACAGACCACCAGCATCAGAGAACCCTTGTATGTGTATTGAAATTGCAGTTGCCTGGACTCATCCTTGACTGGCTGAGTCATGAACTCTGAGGGTCAGATGGAATCTGTGATCATAACTTCTTCGCTAGCTTGTTCTCGTGTACCCTAAAGTGAGAACCACTGTGCTAAAGTGGTGAGTGGCTCTTGCTCTGGCCTAGTTTTGGAATCATATAGCATATGTCACACCTAGAATTTCCAATTTCCCTACCTTGCAAATTCACTTGTTTTCGTTTCCTTTTTGGAAACGCTAATACAACATACTATTCCAAATAAATACAAGAGAGTCCTGTCCTCTTTGACTTTATCAGCTATTAAAGCTGACAGATGGAAATGTTTTTGTCAAGTTTTAAAAGGAAGCTTATTTCATTTATAGTCCAGGGCAGAGTAGTTCAAAATTATGTTGTCCTATATTTAAAATTGGATAGCCAGCATGGCTGCTCCCATCTCAGCTCGGTTGGTCTGTATGGAAAACATGAACTCTGAGTTGAATTTTAATGACAGGAAGGTGACTCAGGGACAGGAACTGAAATGGAGTTTTAAGAATAAAACACAGTGACTCAAGGGTGGGGAAAATGGATCTAAAGTTACAATGGAGGAGGTGTGGCTGGTTTTTAAAGGGAGAAAATGGAATGTGGTACAAAGGATAAAACACAGGAGTAGTGTAGCATTAAGACTCGATGCTCACTGGAGATAATGTGGAGATGTGTCCTTCAGGACACAAAGAAAACCCCCATTCAGACTACCATTTGTGAGGATGTATCCCAAGGAATAGCCTTAAATGCAGAAAAACTATATGCATTGAAAGGTCATCATAAATCTAGAAAATGTGCAAAAAATGTAAAAATGATTAAATAAGTTATGATGAATATACCAAATTGAATATTTCACGTGATGATTATGACAATAATGCAAGGAAATTCTCATGACACAGTAGTAAGAGAAAATAAGAAGCCTGCTTAATGTAGGGTGGTACTTACAGTCATGCTAAAAAATTACGTAAATAAAAGAAACTAAACTAAAATATTATTAGTGGCTGATTAGGGTGGTAGGTCTAAATGATATCTTTTCTTTCTCTACTTTCCAAATTACTTCACATTTTTCGCAACAGAGAATTGTCCTAGTACTTGTCATGTGGACCTTTCTCTAGTGCACAAGTTTCAGACACATCTTGCCACACTGTCCTGAGACTCCTGTCTTTAGCAACAAATCCCATCTAGAGCGATGTTCCTCAACTTCAAAGTACATACACATCACATCATGATCTCGTTAAAACCGCAGATTCTAATTCAGTAGGTCTGAGGTGATGTGTGACTTTCTGCATTTTACCAAGCTCCCAGGTCATTGATGCTGCTGGTCTGTGGAACATACTCTGAGTAACAGGATGAAAATGACCTCATCAACAAACATGTATAGATATAGATGAGCAGGAATAGATACAATACCAGAAACAGATATTCAGACAAGAGTCATATCTTCCTAAGAACCAGTGGACCTTAAGAATGAGGAAAAGCAGCAGTCATTCAGGGATAATTTTGTAATCTGCTATCATTTCCTTTTTGGATATCAATAATTCTAAATACCGTTATGAATACTGGAGGGCTCTTGTCCTCTTAGAATTTATCATCTGTTACAAATGGGAGATGGAAAACACTACATTAAATCCTGGTAGATAACAATAAGGCTTCCATGTAACTTTTATCATTTTTTTGCCTGCTGCACTACCAAGGTACTTTATGATTCCCAAGCTCATGGGTAACTAATCCAATTCTTAGTTGGTTTGGGGGTCCATCTTGAATGGGATGGAGACCAGATGATGATATTGGTAGCACTTGTGTACCCGATGTTTTTTATTTAAACACTTTCTTTGGGATGGACTTTGTCTTAGTTTGGCTTCCCCATTTGGGAGGTGATTCTGGAAAACATCCATAGGCAAGTGTTGAAGTAGACAGGGAAGGGAAGGCAGCCAAAAAAGTCTTGTTATCAAAAAAGTTACCACTTGGATAATGAAGTTTAATCCAGTTGGAAACTCGGAGTGGCAGTGTTGTCCCATCCAGGTTGTAAACAACTTAGGGTATTTATACATCAACTGCTGTCCATCAGGAATTGAAGCCTACACCTGGGCAGGTGGTGAGTCATTCAGGATACTGAGTAAGTTGACAAAGAGAGTTCTGGAAACCAGAGAAAAAGCTATTAGCAAAAAAATGTGAAAAATACAAGTGCTCTCAGTTGGAAGTTGAACCAAAAGGCACTGAAGTAGTAGGGTAAATGTGTCTGCGGGGGCCACCAAGAGCATCTGCTATTGCCTTTCAAGTTAAGCATTATTCCAAGATTTAATTATCATAGCTGCTTAGTTTCACTTTTATTTTTCCAAACCTCCTGCTTTTCTTAATTTTTCTAAACCTCCTGCTTATTCCTTCCTTGAACTTTATCCTTGACATTCTTAGTTTTCTTAATTTCTGATCCATTCATCACATACCTCTATAGAATTTGAGATGATTATTGTATAGATTTAACTCTCCCTCACCTAGATTATTACAATAGCCTTTCAAATGCTATGTCTACCCTACCCTTACTCTCAGCCAATCCAGTCACCACACTGTTACTCAAATATTACTTTTAAAAACACAAAGTCTTTAGGCTAATACGTAAAACTCTTTGATCTAGCCTCACCCTTATCAACTATTTCCCATCTGCAAATGACACTCCAGAAATACAAACTACTTGTCATTCCTTGAATAAATTATACTATTTCATCCTTCTATGCTATTTTATTCTACTTGGAGCACCCATAATTGTCCATTAAAAACAATCCAGTTGTCATCTAAAATTGGAAGCACACTCATCTCCACTCCCCAGCACCCCATCACAATGAATCTCTCCCCTGCTCCACCGTCCTCCCACTTCTGTTGCTGTAATTGTCCATAATTGTTTTATCTACTTAACTATTATCCTTATTAGACGCCCAGCTTGAGAGTAACTTCAGTGAAGTGTTCTCAACGTTGTATTGCCAATACCTTCTACAGTGCCCACCGCCTTGTTTGGGGCTTACTGAATTGAATGTAACAATTTGGAGATTGCGGTTGGATAAGCAGATGAAGGGCTGACATTTTGACACTCACAGGAAGAAGTCTGTTGATTAGTTTAACTGGTTAGAAGACAGAAGTTCCCCCCTTGGCCTCAGTAATGTGTTTCGCTTGTTGGGTATCATTTAGGAGCCTCTAAATCTTTCAGTTCCTTATTTCTACGTCTTCTGATGAGCAGCAAAGGCATTTGCAATCCAACACCACAGTGACCCTAACATTTTCCTTACTCTCCATTCTTCTTTAATCCATCAAAGTAAAGGAAATAGCTTGCTTAAACTACGGTTGGTAATGATAGAAATTAGAGGCTAAAACATTAAAAATTATGCCTTCCTATTGTGGAGAGGAGTACCAGCCACTTTTACGGGCATTATCACGTTCGATCAAGTCTCACCCACTGACTCATGGAAGCACATATTGCATCAGCGTTGAGATCTTAAACATGTATTTCTGGCATGTTCCCAGATGTTTAGAATTTCTTGCTAATATTTGCAAATATTCCACAACTTAATGTCTCATAGCTGTGAGTTTTCCCACCTCCTGTCACTGGAGGAAAATTTTCTACAAAAAGTGTGGAATGAGACATGAACTGACTTAATCTCCAATTGCTCATTTCTTTGCTAAAGCAATTTTGTTTTCAATTTTAAAACAACACATGCTCATTGAAGAAAATTTTTTAATTCAGATATTTTAAAAAATCACTCAATTTGAAGCCCTAGAAATAAGGAGAGAGAGAGAGAAGAGTGGGAGAGAGAACATTTTTCTAAAACTAGGATAATAATTTATATTCAGTATTAGACATTGCATTTTGTTTTATCTTTCTGTTATATTATGAGCATTTTCCATTGAAGGTGGACGCTGTTCCACTTGCCTGAATAAATCTGTGCCATATGATTTCAATTGTTTTTAAACTGCATGAGGACAAATTGAATAAGTTTAGCTTTATCTCTGGACTGGCTCACAACAAACGCAGTAATAAGGAAATACTAAAAGTTGTCATTTGAGAATTTGAAAATATTAGAACAAAGATATTTTCCATTTTTCCGAAGATACTTTCGTATTTCCTTGTTAATTTTATATTTACAACACCCTTCTGAAAGATGAGTCATTTGTCCTGGGACACATCTGCACTGGAGCAAGCAAACGTTTTGGGAAGAAATTTAATTGGCACATATGAGGGGTGGGTGTTATTTTCTTAACTAGCTTTACCCTACCACATATTTCAAAACATTTGTTTCAAGCCACTGTGTTCTGCTCTATGAATGTGAGGTTTCTAAATAATAATTTCATCTTATGCATGAGGATCTCTGGTGTGCCAGCACCCATAATATTATAGGATGAATTAAACATGGCAGCCATTCTACATGGTACAGAACCATGATGAGTTTTTTCATTTATTTTGTTTGTTTGTATTCTTCCTTAATATTCCCTATGATGAATGTACATGGAACATGTGAGCAAAGAGAGCATTTTTCTTACTGCAAAAAGGTTTATTTCTAGGAACTATAATGGAAAGACTATATAAAAATTCATGGTAAGTCACTTGTTTTGACGTTGTCGTGAATCATGCTCTTAAAGAATGAAGTTTTAGCAGAGATTTTTAAAGGTACTAGACAGCAAAACTTATGCTGTATTAAAAGTCATTAACCATGTAAAAATGCTATCTAAGTGTGATTTTATAGCTAATGAGCCCCAAATTATCACATCATTTCAGGGAACTAAAATAGAGCAGCACAGTACCAGCCCACACTCCATCTCCTTGATGCATTTTTCTTAAATAACATTCACAACCATTGGGTGTTTATGTATCTCACACACACAACAACAACAGCAACAATGGAGCGTTCAACAAAAGAGAGCATTCAAAAGAGCAACAAAAGAGCCTTCAAACAAGCTGTTCCTTAAGATTCTTGAGCAGGCAAGATATAGGCGGAAATGTAACAGGGGTTTGAGAATCTAAAAGAAGACAATTTTTATAATTACTATTGTGAAGTTAGGTAATTAGGCTATATATCGTGACTTGTTAACCTTGGTCATATAAAGGACTGTTTTAGTGCTTGACTACAGATAGTGTTTTATCCAGGTCTGCACAATTTTAGCCTAATTGAGTTTTAAAAAGTAGATTACCTAAAAGCATAGGAAAATGAAAACCTTTAATTTCCAAAAATGGTGAATATGTTCTCTTTGTTTTGAACTTTATTTCTTTTAATCTTCTAAAGATTTTAATATATATATATATATATATATATATTTGGTGATAGAAAAATAGAAAAATTCCAGTCTCTGGCAATATTTTCTAAGTTATTATACACTTCTCTAATTTTCTACCTTCTAATTTTTGTTAGGAGACTCCACAAAGCCCAAACACCTCACAGTGAGATTGATTTCACTGTGAAAGGCTACAGTTCATAAACGTCGTTATTTTTAAATTATTAACATAAAGATGAATGTATCATGGAAACACTATTGTGTTGTTTTATTGTCCAATTCTTTTTAAGAGAAAATTCAAAATGAAAACAGAACCACCAATTTTAACTAGGGAAAATACAGTTTGTGATTATTACTGTCTGTAAAGAACTGTTCACATTTTGTTTTAGCTAAGTCCAGGTAAGGAGAGATTGCAATTATTGGAACCTGGATACAAAATCCACAATGTATTCAAAAACCTTGTTATCTGCATGGATTTTGTCTCTTGAGAGTCACATAGAATTAAATTTGCTAGAGATGAGCTTATCCCCTTCAAAAAATTGTATTAAATTATGATATATGCCTTGATTTTTTAATGTCTGTTACCATAAAATGAATGAAAGAATTGTGATATCAGAGGTTACCCAAGGATCATAGATATTAATTCTAGATTTCTTCACAGTGATAATTTTTGCTACTTTTGCTTTAATTGAAATAAAAAAGAAGACATAACAAGTTCTAATTTCTCATAGTCTGAGTAAAATGTTACTTTGTTGCACACCTGTCATTTCCACACGTGCTTCATTACTTCCCCACCACACGAATTCAAGGATAGCTTTAATTCTTTCTTTTCCAAATACAATGCTTATGAACAGTTTTCATTAAAAAGTTGTGAACTTCTTGATAAATTATTTTGGTGGAGTTTTTTTACCCTGGAATATTGCAA
Organism: Equus quagga; assembly: GCF_021613505.1. NCBI lineage: Eukaryota > Metazoa > Chordata > Mammalia > Perissodactyla > Equidae > Equus > Equus quagga. The sequence continues at coordinate 90,172,512 of NC_060275.1, forward strand.
GGGAAAGTTCATTTTCTTACGTTTTAATCTACAATTTCAGTTACATGATCCTACTGTAAAAAAAAAATTTTTTCATGTTAAATCAACAGCAGTATGACTTAAATATGTTTATTATCATTTGTATTAATCTTTGCTTATGAGCTTCCTGGTTTATAATTTTTTACACAGTTACTCTGATTTAGAACCAAAACTAGATCTAAAGTGGACCAAGACCAATAGATTGACTAATGAGAGAAATGATTGAGAGGCTGTATTGACAAGACAGTAAATGATGCTAATCTCAAGCACACAACAGAATTTAGGTGCTAACACAAAACGAATAATTCCAAAGGTTAGTAATATTAATTTGATGTCAGCAGACATTTTCTCAAGAAAAATAGTCCATATTTTTTCTTTGGAATACTTTGCACAATTAGGGGAAACAGTAGGGGCTCAAAAAAAATTTTAGTTTTCTTGCATAAAATATGGTCTATTTTCTACTTCACCAAGAATCACTATAATTCCTGGTATGTGTTCTAATAATGCTTTTGTTCCCTGAAAGATGAAGGCAAATGTTGATACTCTGTCAAATGGCAAAAGCAGTAGAGGAAGACCTGCACACTGAACATGCGAGTTACTTTGAGACCATTTAGGATGCGTGCTCGCAAGGAGCCCCTAGATGATTGGCATCTGAAAGCAGTTCTGACTCTGCTCAATACAATAAAATTTGAAAAGTCAAGCCTTAGATCTGGTGATAATTAAAATACCTACTTATGAACTACTTTTGCTATTGGAGAAAGTATGCTTATTCAATTCTTTCTAAAACTGGGTCGCATGAGGAACACCTTGAAGAAATAGATTAAAATTTGAAAGAAATTTGTGCTACAACTTGTAGTAACTTAAAGAAGAAATATTTTTTTTATTTAAGCAGGAAAAGAGGAATGAAGGAAAAAAGATGTTAGGGAGAGAGAGAAAGGAGAAGAAAGAGAGGAGGAAGAGTAGACACAAGTGAGAAAAATGGATCATGTTTGGAGAGAGATAAAATTATTCAATATTATATCATATCATAACATTATATCAATTTTATTTCATGTTCTTTAAATAGTAAAGATTTTTCAAGTCTGCTCTATTAATAAAAATGTTTTCCTTTTTCTTTCACAGATGGTTATGTCCTTCGGAGTCACTTGATAGACAAGTAAGCCCATTTTCTTCTACTACATTTGTAAAAGGAACTTTATGCTGTTTTTTAAGAAATATTCCTAATGTCAGTTAAATAATATAATCTACTGAATTATCTTAAATCAATTTTAAAACAGTATGTTATACAAATATCAATATAGTAGTGTCCATAATAAAGTTAAGGTTTTTGTAAAGTGTTACTCTTTTAAGAAGGCAAGAAGTCCTTTTCATTCATGATTCTATAGTTCACGGCTTTATATATTCATTGGAGACAGATATTGCAAACAGAGACAGACAAGTCAAAGTCACTAACGCTTTCATTACTACTTTGCATGTCACTTGCTGATTAATGCAGTCAGTTGAATTGAATTAATCAGGGACCAATTAGTGTCTACACAGTCGGTGCTAATATCACCTGTTAACAGTTTACAGTCCAACCCCTAATTGAGGAATTTTCTTTACTCACACCAGGCATAGTAGAGAATTAAGTTGCCTTTTTTGGAAGCATGCCAGAAAACAGATAGTAGTCAATGATTCTTCTCTTCTTATGAATAAGATGTTGTCACAGTGTGGTACTATTGTGCTGTAGAATTCCCCGAAACACTATAAGATTCTGTTCCAAAGAAACTGTGTAAGAATGAGCTCCATTTCAGGCTAGGTCATATACCAATACAAAGAGTCACAGAATTTGGCATAAGAAAAACATCAAGAAGGATTCACAAACTGGATCCATGAACAACCAGACACCAATCAGGAAGAGACAAATCAATGTTAAGTGCTCTGTCAGCAAACTAGTAGAGTCAAAAGAAAAATAACCATAATTTACTTTCCTCAGAGCATTAGTCATGCTGATAGACATGGAACTTTTCAATAGGTTTTATTCTATGAAAGATACAAATTTCAAGGAAAGAATATGAGGCAAATAATAGGACAACATCTTCATCAGTGATACTACAGGATGATTAAGAGAGAATTTAGAAAGTGTCCTAAGTAATTGTTGGTTCACCACCTATTGAAGTGAATACTTAATAAATGTTTATTGAATGAATGATAGGAAAATTTCTCCTGCTTGCATTTGAATCAGATTTCCGTTAGCCAAACCCTCCCTCAATAGAGAAAAGATCCAAACAGAAGACATAGGGAACTCACAGCATCTGCTGCAGTTGGCAGCAATCTGAAGGGCCTGCTGCTGCTTCCAGGATGAAAGCACAGAGCTGATACAGGAACCAAAAGTGGGTCTGGTCTAAGTGACAAAGTCACCTTACATTTCTGAACTTTGAAACTGTATCCTACGTTTCAAAGCTATGTTAATATTTATAACATTTTTTATTTTAATTACTTCTGCATCAGTCTCTCTTCCCTTAGATTATAACTGCTTGAAATCAAAGCTTGTGTCTCATTCATATTTGTGTCTCCTGGTACATAGGAGGGACTCAGGGTGTGGGTAGAATAGAATATTTCGCTAAAGATTCAGAGCTAGGTAAAACCCAAAATGTGTAAAAGTAGCCAGAACTACTATTATGGATGTTGCCTATAAGCAGAAATATTTTTAGAATTCTCTATGTAAGAATCACCATACTGGGGCCAGCCCCAGGGCCGAGTGGTTAAGTTCTGGCACTCTGCTTTGGTGGCCCAGAGTTTCTGCTGGTTCAGATCCTGGGCGCGGATATGGCACTACTCAGAAGGCCACGCTGAGGCAGCATCCCACATAGCAGAGCCAGAAGGACCTACAACTAGAATATACAACTATGTACTAGGGGCTTTGGGGAGAAAAAGAGGGAAAAAAAAGAAGATTGGCAACAGATGTTAGCTCAGATGCCATCTTTAAAAAAAAAAGAATCACCATACTAACCATATCTTGGCTACTTATTTTGTAACTAATATTCATATATTTTGTAGTCAATATTTACAAATTATAATTAGAAACATGTGAAAATGATGTACCCATTTCCTGTGCCAAATATTATTGTATTTCATTCAGCGTTTGAAGTTCAAGTGAAAGTATAAATCTGATATTAATGGATATAAAGAATCCATTACAGTTTTGAATTAGCACCCCCTGTAGAGTATCACGCCATGATTTTTTGAACACTTATTACCAAGCACAGCTGTGTGCTGGGCTCACGGTTGGGTCCAAAGATGAGTAAGGCATGGTCTGTGCTCTTGAGGTATGTTTCCATTTTTCTGTCTGTCTATGATATAGAATAAGTTTTGGGCTTATTTTTTAGAACGACACAGAGGATTAGACTAAGTCAATGAAAGGAGATACGGATGAATATGAAATTTTTTCCCACTTATAAATGCCCAATGTGTAACTTCTCACCCTTAAATGTCTTGTGTCATATAAAATCATATTATTAACTTTTTAATATAAATATTGCTTTAATGTTAAGAAAACATTAAAACGAAAATTGTTTTCTGCATTTACAGTGATGGAGAGATCTATGATGATATTGCTGATGGTAAGTCTCATATGGCACCCCCTACAGAGAAGAGTGACACTGAATTTACTGTCCTTATGAATACTAAATATAGCTTGCTGGATTAATTAGAGCCTTCCAATCTGATCAGAATTTGAATCCCTTGAAAATGTTAGGAAAAGCAAATGCTTTGATATAATGAAAAAAATTTATTTGTGCGCATGACTGGAAATCAAGAAAGAATCTCTTATTTTCTTTGAAAGCAGAAAGCATGAAAATATTTGGTGAATGTTTCATTATAACATGAATCTTAATAATAATTGCTTGTATCTTCAAAAATATATATACTCGGGCAATAAGTAGGCACTTATTTCATAACCTGTAATACTCACTAGCATTCTCTAAACCTCATATATTTCTAAATCATGATCTAAAAAATTAGTCTCAACTGGAATGCTGCATAGTGTTAATTATGTTGCCTTTTAGTCTCCTCTTAAACTTATGATTTGCACTGATATTTAATATTTTCAACCTCATTCAGAATGACTACCAAAAAGCACATTTAAGTGCCAGATGAAATAAAATAATCCTGACTCTTATTTCGATAGAGAATAAATCTGTTCAGAGACATTGTTAAAATTGTATACTGAGCAATAGAAGTTAAATAAATTTATGTGCTTCCATTTAACTAGTTTGTCATAAAGTGAACCAATTCCACTTCTTTTATCCTAAATCAGGAGAATGTGAATCACCCACACTTCCAACCCTGGAACACTTGTATAACCATATTTAAATTTGTTTTTTTTTTTCAGGTTGCATCTATGACAATGACTAGCTCTCAGCTTTGGTCATTCTTCTATGTTCATTTGATGTCAATGTGAAGTCTGGATCTTAATTGGCATATGTTATTGTGTTCATAGAAAAATCAATGCACAAAAACTACTTATTACTGTTAGTTATAAAATTCTGATTATAAAGTTTTGAAATTTTGAACTCAGAAAATGATCTATCTGCTTAATCAACATCTTGGAAGACTGCATCAATGAGATGTAAGAATTATTAAATATCCCATTTCTGCCTCAGCTGCAATTATGAAGGCACTTCTTTCAGACCATCCATAGACAACTCCCCCTTCCTAAAAAAACAAAAAAAAATCATTTGAGAAGAAATGACTGTATTGTTTAAAGAAAGATAAGGAAGAAGAATAAAGAAAGATAAGGAAGAAGAATAAGGAAATATAAGGAAGAAAATTTTAAAACATTTCACAAGAAGGAAAACTATTGTTTGCACCTGTAATTATGATCATATGTTATATTCTCTTTTCAAATCATCTATCTTTACAAAGGCAGACTTTCTCCTCTCTTGCTGGTGAGTTACATCTTTTCAAAAATTATAGAAGTAGCAGAAATTGTATATAAAGTTTGTCCCTATTTGTTAATTGTGAATATGTGTTAATTACCTAAGATTAAAACTATAGATGAGTCTAAACTAAGTTTTCTGTTTGCAGATTCATGTTCTAAGGGTATAATTCGGTATTTTGTTTACTGTTGTAACTAGAGTAGATATGAGTGAGGACTACCCTAAAATTACAAAGAATGAGAGAATGGACTTTGAAATTAACTAAACTTTATGCCATCTCTTTACTATGAAGACTCCTTTAACGGTTTTTGGTTTTGTTTTTCAATTACCTCTACGGAACTTTTTTCTTTGAAACCACTTTAATGGAAAGTTGGCCAGCAGAGGGAGTATAGATTAGTAATCCTGAGTGTTTAGCTAAGATGTTCCCTACTGATGCAGACTCATTCCCAGAGCAAACCAAAAACAAAAGGTGAAGCTTCTGGGTTCCAAATGCTAAGAACACTAAACACTATGATATGAAATGCAAAACCCTAACACCCAAGAAGATAGCGTATTAGGTAATTTTTTCACAACTTCCAAAATATGAAATGAGCAAATCCTAATGCTGGCTCTGCTGCAAATGGAACATGATGTGATATCGGGTAAATTATTGATCTTGCCAGTTTCCTCATCTGCAAATTACAGGATTAGGCTAAGTCAGTTTTTCCCAACTTTTTTACTATGAGTTACCTCAAACTCTTATAATCTTCCCCCTACCCCAGCCCTGTGTTTCAGAAGCTTCTGTTTATTTTTAAAACTCATTGATTAAATAATAATTAATGCATTATTCATGTTTTAATATTGTAAAGGCCCATTGGAACTTCTGAAGAGTGGCCCCACTGAACTGAAGTAATTTCAGATAATTGTAAAGGAACTCAAAACTTTTATATGAGTAAAGTGGAATTTCTATTAGGAGCATTGAAATTTGAAAATAGATCATCAACTTCTATTGCTAGATTTACAGATTCTGGGAGTCTGAGGTCCCTGAATTAGAAGCCACTCATCTCAAAGACCTCTTCCAATTATGAAATACTTAGACATCTACTTTTTGATAGGGGAAGCCTGTATATGCTCACGTGATGAATTTATTTTAATACTAAATAAAATTACATGGTCCAAAAGTGCTTTCTGTTTGTTAAATTTGGTAACATATACATCATACATTGACAGAATATTTCCAGTAATTTGTTTTCTGATTGAGAACAGTATAAATTCAATAAATGTCAGTTGTTTAAATTCCAAATTAGACCAAGGGAATATTTTAGAGTTTTGGTTTATACACCAAGAAACAGACACACATATGCCTATGAAAGATTTACGTAATAGATAATCATCTTAATATAAAAGATATATTTGAAGTATTAATTTTAATATACTTCATATTATTTCTGTTATAGTTTTATATATGGGATTTCATCATGTAAGAAGAATGACAAATAACTTCAGCAGATAACTTTGCCTTTTACTTCATCAAGAAATCAAGGTCATCAGCTTTTCTCTCCCTTCCATAATTTGATCCCACATCTACAAAAGTCTTTCTCTGAGGCTATCATTACGTCTTTTTGCTTCAGCCTCAGAGGATGGGGTACCATCTGTTTAAGACCAATCTCCCACCAGTGACCCTGATATTTTGCCTCCTGTCTTCCAGTAGAAATTGAGATAACTAAGTGCGATTCCTTTCAACTCCCCACAACGTTCAACCTTAACCCATATCCAGACACTCTCCCAGAGAATAAGATGTCACTCCTCAGATTCAAAGCCACAGCCTGTTATCCCATGTCTTCTTGCCTTCTCTGGAGTCTTCTTCCTCCACAATTAACTCATTCTCATTGCCCCCCCCTTTCTCTCTCTCACACACACACACACACCCCTCTTCCCCATCACTCTTTCACTCCCTCCCTTCCTTTAATCTTTAACTTCCATTGTGCAGATTCCCTCCTTTGAGACAAACATACTCCTCTACAATCTTACCAAAGTCTTTCCTATTCAAAAAACAATAAGAAACCTTGCCTTTAATCCAAAAACCTCTCCAACTACAGCCCATTTCTATCTTCCTTTTCTCATCACATTATCTTAAAACGTAGGGTGCATGTGACAGCCAGGAGAATGTGCCTCACAGACCTTCAACTTTGTGGAGCTTAATTGACCAAAGGCCCCAACTTCTACACTCTGAAATCCATCACCACAGCTGTGCCAACACCAGGCTTCCCACAGGCTGCTCCTGTGTAGCCAATGACTGAGCATGGCAGGCCTGTTCCTGGAAGGTACAGAACCCTCCAACACTCTTGCTAAACCTTCCTTACCCTGCATAGCACTCTGAGATGCTTCTACCCAACCATCTCTCCCTCCTCCCTTCACTGGGGTCAGACCTGCATTGCTGTCCGATGGCTCCTCCAGTCTTCCCTGGTTCCCTCCCATTTCCTCTCAGACGTGTATCCTCCCCTAAAAAATATTATTGCATTTTCACCCCATCTTGGTGTCTGCTTTCCAGGGGATCTGCACTGAACACAGTACAGCTAGAGAGTTTGTTTATAGAAACACACATCTTCTCAAATCAACTGAATCAGAATTTCTGGGGAAGGAACTTTTCAAGCAATTTTTAATTAAATATGAGTTTAATGCTTAGCCAGGATTGGGAAACCCTGGTCCCTATTTACCCTTTGCCGCATTCTCAAGTTATATTCTGTCTTCAACTTACTGAAATTTGGTCTCTGCTACAATTACTCTAAAGTCATCCCTACATAGATATCCCACAAGTACCTTTTAACTCATAAGACTCAAAACTGAACCCATCCTCTTTCTCCCTTTTGGTTGATGATACTCCCGTAGATTCTATCTCGGTGGCATCTCTATCATCCGTTTACCCAAGCTCAAAACTCAGGAGTTGCTCCACTTCTGCTCGTTCACCTCCTGTGTCCAATGAATCATTAAACAGAGCTCCCAGAAGCAAAGATGCTGTCTTATTTGTTTTATACTCCTATATTTGACATAGTATTTGAAGCCCTTCATTGTATATTTGATAATGAAAGAATAAATGCTATGTCTCCAAAGAATGTGTTAATCCAGTGGGTGGCCACTGTAATTTTTCCTTAGTTGCTGCTTCAAATGCCATAAGATATCGAGCAAATTGATGGCTGAGAGATGCCTATTAGATTTATCAACATGTAGGTCATACATGACCTTAGAAAGATTGAGGCATTCACGACCAAGCTGATCACAATGGTGTTACCTGTTGGAAGCAGATGCTGGGATAGGGTTTGGGGTACAGCTGTCTACTAGGAATTAACATCTGTGGAAGGAAGGGGAGGAAGCATCATTGAGCAGAGAGAGAAGTTGAACTGTGATGCAAGTCCAACATCTTCAGCCAAACAGAGGAGGGCCTTGGAAATAAATACTATCCTTCAGGCCAAAATGGCCAGCCTTTTTACCTCCACCTCACTCATCACCATATGTGGGCCACCTTGGGAAGGCCCATGACATTGTGTAAGAAGACTCTGAAGCTGAGGCAGACCCTGAAGGAGCAGACAGCCAGAGGCAGTCAGTCTGCAGACCATACTCCCCTCAGCTGGGCAGCAAGTCCTTCTTTGAGGGGAGTCTGGCAACCCACATCCACAAATGGATTGAGAGGTGAATGGAAGGTAAGAAAAATGAGACAGACATGATGGACACCTCTTTCCTGAAATTTTACTGTAAAAATGACGAACCTGATATGAGTGATAGCCAGATAGGAAAATAAAGTGAAGAAAGGTCTTTTTTATTTTGTTTTAGGGAATTATTTGTTTGATTTCTAAGACAGAAAGAGCTGAGCTTAATCAAAAGCCAGTGAAAAGGATATAGTTGAGAGGGAAAGATAAAAATATAAGATAGATAAGGGACAATCAAAGATCTAAGTTTCTTGAAAAGATAGAGGTTTGGAGAGAAATAGACTACAAATTACAATTTTTTTCCTAACAAATTATTGTTTATTACATCTGCGAAATGCTAAGCATTGTTCTGGACACATCGTAAGGACTCAAATATTACCACTTATTATTACGACTAATTTTGAAATGCTTGTTGATTCTGCCTATATTGTCATAATTATGCCACATACTTAAGGGTTTATTTTAGTGATATGTGCCTCATTTCTTCTGCCTCCTGCTTGAGATTACTGGCTAAGTCATGTAACCTTGAGCAAGATTCTAATCTTTGCTAAGCCTCAGGATCTTCATTTATAAAATATGAAAGTACCTACTTTATAGGGTCATAAAAATTAATTGAAATTATGTACTTAAGCATTTAGTACAGTGTCTGACATGTATTAACTATTATTATCATGATCCTGCTTGCTAGTTTGCTATTATACATTTTGAACATATCAACTCAGTGGAATCCTATTGAGATGAGCATTATTTCAATGATGGTATGCTTGCTCTGAGTCCCAGTTATTTGCCAGCTGATATATGATAATAACATAGAAACACTTAAGATTAAAAACAATAAATCAAATCAAATAATAATAAATAAATACGATGTCTGGGCCAGGTCCAGTTCCTACCTCTGAGTATTAGCATGGTACATCTTTTTTTAATTTCGTATTTCCTGCTGGAAATATTGGTATTTGGTATTTCCTGCTTTTTTACTTTATATTTCATCCTGGCTTTCATAATACAGGCTGCTTTTTTCTAATTCAGTGGCAGTCTTCACTCTGTTTCATTGGGGAAAATATTAGGCTTGTATATGTTCTCCTGGAGTAGGCTGGAGCATAGTCACAGTCTTCAGCTTTATCTGCAAATTTGTCAAAGTAAAGGATGCTCAACAGGTACCTCTCATTTCTGGAGGATCATCTTAATGGAGCAATTCCTCTGTAACTGTCTCCATAGCCTATCGAGTTAGAAGAGTTTCCCAAATGTCAGAAGCACATTTAAACACCAACTTGTTAATGGTCTTCCTACTCAAGTGTAGATAACAATTCAGTCAGAGTTCTTGGCTGCCAGCAACAGAAATGAACCATTGCCCTTGAGTAACACACTCATTAGTCAAAGTCCCTAGAGAGAGAACTCCATTGACTGTGCTTAAGTCATGTGCCTGCCCATGTGGTGGGTAGGGGGAGCCTCCTAATGCTTCAGCTTCCAAGTGAAAACAAGTCACCTAGAATTATCCTCTCAAAAAAGACTATACCCAATAGTGGAAAGGTAATTTCCCAACACAAAAATCAGAGTGCTATCAAGGAGAGAGAACCTGACCTCACAAAAGAAGCAGGCAAAGTACATATATATACGTATTTCTATATATAAGAGAGAGAGAGACCAAGGTATATTTTGTTTACATATTAAACATAGTAATATTTCTCTTCTACAAGAAAAATAAATATTTTCAGTTTTCTTGAAGAATTTGGTCTTCTATCTTTCCTTGCTCACTTTTTACAGAAACATTAGTAAAGAAATGGATCTGTCCTATAAGAAACATCATTGTGCCAACATGATAATAAATGGCAACTGATATTCAGCTTTGTTTTGGAGATCAATAAATATTGGTGGAGATTGTGGCAAACAATATAAGCTCTGTCTACAGTAGTGAATTGCTAATTTGCTAGATATCTTCTGCTTGGCCCTCCGGATCCCCCTCTCCAACCTTCTCCATCTTGCTGTCTTTCCCTCAAGACTAACCTTTATGGACTGCCTCAAGACTCCCTTGACTTATAGCTTCCAGTTTCATTTGGCCAATGAGGAGCATTAGCAAGAAATCAGAGGTACAGAGAGTGAGGTTTGGACATTTTTTTCCTCCAACTTCCATCATGAGCTGGCTGTGTCCTTCACCCAAGGTCAGACAGGCTTCTGCACGTTGTGCTGACTCTCTGCGTTGTAGTGTTTCCCTTTCCCCTTGCTCCTTGCAACCACTCCCTGAGGTTACCAGTTCCAGGGCACTGTCATTTACTTTGTGGTTTCCCTACACACTGTCCACACATTTGTAGACAGCGCCTTTATTAAGCTTTCCTCAAATGTCCAAATTTGAGTTTGCCATTTGTTTCCCACCTGGACCTTACTGATATATGACTCAAGGCTGACGAACTGGTAAATTCTCTAATTTTTCAAGAGAAGCTGGATATCAAAGTTCATATATATAATACCCAGTCTTTTTTTTTTTTTTTTTTTTTTTTTTACTGTTCATTCAACTTCTCTTAAATGCACTGTTCCGACTAAACTAGTTATTCCATCAGGCCAGATTTGATCCATGTAGTCAGTCTGCACCAGCAGCTGTTTATGATAGGAAATAAATCAGATGAAGCACTGGCCACTCTGTCACTATTCAACTTGCCAATAATGAGGAGCATTTTTGTGTGGGTGAGTGGTGGACAAAATTTATTTAGTGTCTATGACAGCCAGAATCCTTTCCTGTTACTAGCACCAAATGCCATTGAGACATCTAATAGAAATACAATCATAAAAAATTAATGCTGCTGCACACAAATTCCTTAGCGTCTGACAGGTTGCAAACACCATGGCCTGGAACTGAGTAGAAGTCTAAAGTTAAACTGTGATTTGGGTCTTGCCCAACTAAGAATGATATTCAGTAGCTAATATAGGCTGTTTGTAGCCAGGTTCTTATTAGCAAATGAGAACAAAGAAATACCTTCTATGACCACCAATGTCAGCCCTCTCATCTCAATTCTTGGAAATAGATCTTTGAAATATTGTAATATTTTCCAAAAACTTTAATTAAGTTGATGGAGAGTTTTATTCAAACTATCAAACTAAGAGTTTCATGTAAACTGTCTCTTCCCTTTCAAATTTATGATCTAACACATGTCATCAGATACTGAAGCTTGACTCTCCGTCATATCACTAGCAGCAGTATTGAAAGTAAGCCTTTTTATATTTAGGATGAAATTTAGCTTATTGTACTTTAGCTAATATGTTATGCTTGTCAGAGCTTCACCCTAAATGGCAGAAGCTGTGTTAAGAAAAGCACTGAAATTCTGCTGCCACCCACACGCCTCAGGGGACCCAGAGTTTTCTTTTGGTTTCTCATCTTTAAAATGTATAGATCTAAAAGAGGTATGCTAAACTGTGATGGTTACTACCCTCCACGATCTAAATAAATGTATAGGACTAGAAAACTAAAACCACAAAGTATTCAAGGACTTATAAAGGTTTTTGTGCCTTCATCTAGAAGAGCAACAACACAAAAATCTCTCCTACTCCTAGCGTAGCTGTAGAAGGAGATGCACTAGGAAGGCTCCTGAGGTTGGGTCCCCTGGAAACAGAGCTTGAGACTGAAATTCTCTGTGAGGGATTTGTTGAGGGGGCTCTCCCAGGAGAAACCTGAAAGGATTGAGGAAGCAGGATAGCTCAGGGGAAGAATTTGGGCCAAGACGTGGATCCAGCTGCAGCCCAGGCTCAGGCTGATTCCAGAAGGAAGCTCTGTAGCAGGAATGGTCCACTGAGTCATGCCACACTGAGGCAAGGGAGCTGAAATTGTATCTCCCCTTCAGCAGTCACTGGCTACCAGAAGCTTCCTCCTCTGCCAACCTCAATCTCCTACACATCTCTGGGTAACATTGCTCCTTTGGGCTGAGGGCAATTCTCTGCAGCAAGGTGCAGCTGTGAGCTTTAGCAACCAATTCTTATAGCAGCTGAGGGACGGATGTATCTGCCAGTAAAAGCTACCAGGGACAGATCAGAAGTAAATTTTCTGCAGAAATAGTGGTTCTTTCATCAAATAGGGAGAAACATAAAACTGTGTATTTTATGGACCAAACAGTAAAACTAGCTCGTCTCACATCCTTAAGGGGTTATCCCAGCTTGTTAAGGTCCTGTCGGCATTCTGAATCCTTTCAGCCGCAACATCAGCTAAGTCACCAAGTTTATACTAAGTTGAGAGAGGCAGTTCAAAAGTGAATGTTCATTATAAGCCTATTTATTATTATTGTATATCTTTTACTCATTTATTCAAATGGTAATATCATCCAATCTCAGTAGTTAAGTCAAATGTCATCATAATCTTCACCATCCGTTAGCATTTATTGAGTGCTTACCACGTGCTAGACACTGCGCTAAGTGCTAAGGCCTTGACCCATTTAAACCTTATGTCAACCCTATTGTCAGGCTCATTTTACTATGAAGAAATGAGGCTTAGAGATGATATATGCTTTGCCCAAGTGTCATGGTCTTAGGCTTACACACTGAGCCCAAAGTCTTACTTTTGTGATATCCTGCTTTCCAGGTATATATCATGCACACTTCTCCCCATTCTTCCTGGATAATAAACAAAAACAAAAACAAATAAAACGTGAAAATTATCAGTGAGACACAAAGGAGCCAGAAATTAGGAAAATTGTTGGTTCCTTTCCATTATGATACAGATGACAAACAGAAATGTTAGTGTTGAGTAAGTTATGGAGCCCAGTTTCAAGAGAGAGATTTATATGAATAAAATATAAATTTAATTAATGTTAGGTAAATTTGGATAATATAAGCTGTAAAGTCTATAATAACTTCAAAAAAAATGATGACAACATATTGTGATTGACGCCGTAACAAATATACCAGAATTTACATATTCAGAGTAGTATCGTTGCCTTTAAAGTAGTCAGTCAACTGTAGGGTTTATTTCAATGGTTAGTATGAAATTAAGGTTTATTATTACGCCAAAAAAAGAGGAATTCCACCTTCAAGTTTGCTTTTAGAACTTAGGAAAAATTTATTTTTAAAATATTTGTCATCAAAAGATAATAAATGTTTATACTTTGAAAGCGGATTTTATTTTTACAAACAGGCTAAAATCATTTAGAGCCTTTTCTGATGCATAAGGTGGGTGAACAAGCAGGAGAATACTCTGTGAAATTAAACTGTGACCATAAGTTAATGACAGTTTCTTGTTCATCATAAATTGCCTCTAACCTTTTTTAGTATCTAAAGACAAATTTCATCAAATATTTAATTTTTAAGTTTATAACAATTGTGTAAGTTTTCCATCTCTCCCTCAGTCACTTTTTAAAAATTAATTTTATCATTAGGGGGCCAGTCCCATGGCGGAGGGGTTAAGTTTCCACACTCTGCTTGGGTGGCCCAGGGTTTCGCCGGTTCGAATCCTGGGCGCGGACGTGGCGCTGCTCATCAGGCCATGCTGAGGTGGCATCCCACATGCCACAACTATAAGGACCCACAACTAAAAATATACAACAATGTACTGGGGGGCCTTGGGGAGAAAAAGGAAAAATAAAATCTTTTTAAAAAAGTTAATTTTATCAATAAATAAAATATTATAAATACATTTCAAGATCCTTGTGTGCTTCATCCCAATTACATTTTACACATACCTTCCCTCTTTCTCAGAGAAAATCAGTACTGGATTTTAGTGTTTATCATTCATATGCATTTCTTTATACTTTCCATACATATGTATGTATCTTACAAAATTTTTCACGTGTTATTTTTTATTTCTTAAAATGATGTAACTCGTATCATATTCTATGGACTTTTCTGCAACCTGCTTTTGTCACTCCTCTGTATGTTTTGGAAGGGGATAGCAGTCTATTGGATGAACAAACCACAGATATTTATATTTTTCTACTGAAGACCATGTTAGATCGTTCCCAGTTTATGCTATCACAAACAATGCTACTGTGGACATTCCTGTCAGAGTTTCTTTATGGTACATACCCAGGAGTGGAATTGCTAAATGGTAGGATATGTGCATCCTCCACTTGAATAGATATAGCCAAACATTTTATTGTGTCTTCTTTAAGAAACTCTTACCTTTAACTGCTCATGAAGATATTCTAACTTTTTTCCAAAAGTTTTAAAGTTTTGCTTTCCGCTTTAATTTCTTTGAACGAACCTGGAAATGTGGACGTTTTTTCCCCCAGATAAGCAGTTCCTCCAGACCATTTATTGACTTGATCCAACGCTCTCCAATTATATGCAAGACCGACGTTCTATTATATGCCAAGGTTCCGCCTGTGCATGGATCTGTTATGAAACTCACTCCTAGGACCACACAACTATGTTTATTTCCACTATATTCATGCTGAGCATTGCTTGCTATTTGGCCAGATAATTTCAAGTCTCTGAGCATGTTCTCCAGAAAATTTAAAGAATTCAATATCTTCAATACACTACAAAAGAGTATCCATAATAATTTTTAAACTCTCATAATGTCAGTAAATTAAAAAAATTAATTACCATTCATAGGAACACTATAGTAAGGATTTAATAAGAGAAAAGTAAGAACACAAATTAGAAATTACAAAGTAAGTTCAGAAAAGTTAATGCAGAATATTAGACACAATTTGTGAAAACATAAAGTGGCAATATCTTCTTTTAAAAAAAACCTCTGATTCCATGTTGACCAAGTGACCTTCTGGTAACTAACTCAGTTTCCCCGGTGTATCTGGAAAAAGTGTACTGCAGAAGAATGGAAAGAGACACTTCAGTCACTGGAAAATTTATCGCGCTTACAAATTGCTTTCTTCCACAAAAGATCCTTATGAGTATACATTACAGTGGGATCTTCAGGAAAAGTCTAAAATAGCATCTGAAAACCACTGGCACCAATCACGTAATGCTTTCTCCTTCTTTTGAAAACAGGGAACCTCTTTCCATGTTTGTGGAAAACATGTAACCTTTGTTTTTAAAGGTGGCTGAGCCATGGTCCCAGGACTCCTTCTCCTGATTGACAGATAGCATGTCTGCACTGAAAGTGAATAAAAACTTAAGCAAGCCATCCTTTTGAAGCCCTTTTCTAGGGAAGCCTCCTTACTTTCTTTTCTGTATTTGCTCTTTTTGATATGTCTCTTTGTAAGAAAATCAAGTTTTAACAGCATTCCTCAGGAGAGGAGTCTGTCTAAACTAACAATAATTAAAGAAGCGTGTTGGAATCTCCTACTACAATGACCAGGTAGTGAATTTCTCCATCTATTTGTTTTATATATTGAGACTCTTTTATTAAATATATATGAATTTATAATTTTAAATCTGCCGTGCAATTGAGGCTGTTGTCATTATGTTGGGACATTTTCAATCACTAATTATGCTTTTTTTCTTACCCTATTTTCTCTGATATTAGTACAGATACTCCAGCTTTTTTTCATCTTACATACAATTTTCATCTTTTAATTTTCCACTTTTTTTTATTTTACTGTATCTCTAGTAAACAGCATATAGTTGGATTTTTTAAACTACTCTAACAATTTCTACCTTTTAACTGGTAAACTCACAATTAGGGAAAGCATTACATCCATGTACACATATTTAGATTTGTTTCGTATCTTGCATTGTTCTTTCTATTTGTCAGTTTTCTTTCTATGCTTTCTTGTCGTCCTTCTTGTTTTTTAGGGGAGACTAATTTATTTCTTCTGCTGCTAGTTTTCTTAGTTTGCCCCTCCCACCCCCCACTCTACTCATGTGTGTGTTCTCTACTCTATTGCTCTCTTTGAATGGTTATTCTCATATTTTTTCTGCATTCTCCACAAAGTCTAAAGGTGATCAATTACTTAACCCCCCCTCAAACATATAGGAGCTTTAGAACAGTTTAAGATCACCCACTCCTAAATAACAAGCTATTGTCATCCAGTATTTTCTTTGTTTCATTTTTAATCCCCAATAATAAAATATTATTATTAAAGGCTGACTATTTTTGTTTAAATTTATCTATATAATTTACCAATTTCTTTACTTATCATTGTTTCTTATATCTCAGACTACCTTTCCAAGACCGTTTTCTTCTTCTTGAAATGCATTTAACAAAAGCTCCTATAGTCAAGTCTTTTGGTGGTAAATGCTTCCCTTTTTTTTGATTATCTAGAAATATCTTTATTTTTCCATATTATTTAAAGATAATTTTTTTAGGTATGGAAATTTTGGTTGACAGTTATATTCGTTTACCACTTTAAAGATCATTTTCCAGCACCTATTATTTCTGCGAAGAAGACTACAATCACCTAATTGTAGTTCCCATAGGTTAATTGTCTTTCTTCTGCAACTGCTTGTAAAATCTCTTTGTCTTTGGTGTTCTGCACTTTCACTATAGTGTCTAGGTGTGGATTTCATTTTATTTATCCTGATTGGTATACATTATCCCTCCCACATTTGTTAATTTGTGTCTTTCATAAATCCTAGAAAATGTAAGCCATCATCTCTTCAAATATTGCATCTGTTTTATTCTCTTAATTCTTTCCCTCTGAGAATCCTACTAAAGTACATTAGAACTTCTTATACTACACCCCATGTATTTTCTAACCCTTGGAATAATGATTTTTTTATTTCCATTTTTTTAAATTAAGATATAAATTTTATACAGGTAAATTCAACCTTTTAATATACAGTTCTGTAAATTTAACAAACACATACAGTCACATAATCACCACTATAAACAAAAAACAGAACCATTCCATCACTCCTATATATTTCCCTGTGCCATGTTGTAGTCAAATTCTCTCCTGAACCCCAGATCCTGGCAACTACTGATCTCTTTTCTGTCACTATAATTTTGCCTTTTTCAAAATGTGACATAAATGAAAACACAGAGCAGCAAGTCTTTTAAGTCTGGCTTCTTAAATTTAATTCTTAAATTAAATTCTTAATTCAGTGAAGTTGAGGACACAAAAGCAATACACAAAAGTCAGTTGCATTTCTATACACTAATGACAAACCATTTGAAACAAAAATTAAGAAAATAATCCCATTTACAATAGTGTCAAAAAGAATAAAATATTTAGGAGTAAATTTAACTAAGAAAGTGAAAGATCTGTGAAAACAATGATGAAAGAAATTGAAGAACACACAAATAAATGGAAAGATATTCTGTGTTCCTGGATTAGAAGAATTAATATTGTTAAAATGTCCATACAACCCAAGGCAATCTACAAATTCAATGCAATCCCTCAAATTTCACAAGCATTTTTCATAGAAATGGAAAGAACAGTCCTCAAAGTTGTAAGGAACCACAAAAGATCCTGAATAGCCAAAGCAGCCTTGAGAAAGAAGAAAGCTAGAGGTATCACACTTCCTTACTTAAACTATCTTGCAAAGCTGTAGTCAGCAAAGCAGTATGATATTGGCATAAAAACAAACACACAGATCAACAGAACAGAATAGAGAGCTCATATCTAAACCTATGTATATATGGTCAATCGATTTGCAACAGAGGAGCCGAGAATATACAGTGAGAAAAGGACAGCCTCTTCAATAAGCGGTGTTGGGAAAACTGGACATCCACTTGCACAAGAATGGAACTGGACATAAGCTAACTCAAAATGGATTCAAGGCTTAAGTTCAAGTCCTGAAACCATAAAAATCCTAGAAGAAAACATATAGAGTAAGTTCCTTGACATTGGGGCCAGCAATGATTTTTTTGGATTTGACACCAAAAGGAAAGGCAACAAAAGCAAAAATAAAGAATTAGGACTACATCAAACTAAAACGCTTCTGTACAGCAAAGGAAACCATCAACAAAATAAAAAGGTAGCCTATGGTATGGGAGAAAATATTTACAAACTGTATCCAAGAAGGAGTTACTATCCAAAATGTACAAGGAACTCATACTACTCAATAGCAAACTAACAAATAATCCAATTTAAAAATGGGCAAAGGACTCGAAGAGACACTTTTTCTAAGAAGACGTACAAATGGCCAACAAGTACATTAAAAGAAACTCAGCATCACTAATCATCAGGGAAATGTAAATCAAAACCACAATGAGATATCATCTCACACCTGTTAGTATATCTATCATCAACAAGACAAGAGACAGGGCCAGCCCCATGGACGGATGGTTAAAGTTCCGAGCACTTCTGTTTCAGTGACCAGGGATTGTGGGTTCAGATCCTGGGCGCAGACCTACTCCACTTGTCAGCCATGCTGTGGATGCGTCCCACATACAAAGTAGGGGAAGATGTCAGCTTAGGGTTCATATTCCTCAAGCAAAAAAAAAAAAGAAGAGGAAAACTGTCAATGGATGTTAGCTGGCGAGGATAAAGTGAAAAATGGAAGCTTGTACACTATTGATAGGAATGTAAACTGGCACAGCCACTATGGAAAACAATATGGAGGTTCTCAAGAAATTACTAATAAAACTAGCATATGATTCAGCAATTCTACTTCTGGATATATATTCAAAGGAAACAAAATTGTTATCTTGAAGAAATATCTGCATTCTCATGTTCATTGCAGCATTATTCACAATAGCCAAGATATGGAAACAACCTAAGCATCCATTGATGGGTAAATGGATAAAGAAGATGGGGCATATATATACAATGGAATATTATTCAGCCTTAAAAAGGAAGGAAATCTTGCTATTGCAACAATTTGGATGAACCTGGAGAGCATTATGCTAAGTGAAATAAGCCAGACAGAAAAGACAAATACTGCATGATCTCACTTCTATGTGGGAATCTAAAAAAAAACCTCATAGAAACAGGGAGGAGATTGGTGGTTGCCAGGGGTTGGAGGAAATAGAGAGAGGTTGGTAAAGATTATAATCTTTCAGTTACAAAATAAATAATATCTCAGGGTGTACTGTATAACATGATGACTACAGTTGATAATACTGTATTATATAATTGAATTTGCTAAGAGAGTAGAACTTAAGTGTTCTCAACAACAGCAACAAAAAAGATGAAAATGTGAGGTGAAGGATGTGTTAATTAACTTGATGTAGAAATCCTTTTATTTGTCAATTATACCTCCATTTAAAAAAGAAAACATTTTCTCACAGTCTGTAGATTTTTTTATTATCTTGAAATTGTCTTTCTAAGGCCAGAAGTTCTTCCTTTTGAGGAAGTCCAATCTATCGATGTTTTTCTCATATTGACCACGCTTCTGGTGTCATATCTAAGAAATCTTTGCCTCACCCAAGATCACAAAGATTTTCTCCTGTTTTCTTCTAGAGGTTTTGCGGTTTTATATTTAGGTCTATGATCTATTTTGAGTTAATATTTATATAGAATGTGAGGTATAGATTAAGGTTATTTTGTATGTGGATATCTAATTGATCCAACATCATTTGTTGAAAAGACTATCCTTTCTATATTGAATTACCTTTGTCCCTTTGTGAAAAATTAATTGAAGATACAGATACAGATGTAGGTATAGATATCTGAGCTTGTTATTTCTTTTCAATTAATTTATATGTCTATCCTCTCTCTATAAGTACCCTGTCTTCACTGTAGCTTCATAGTAAACCTTGAAATTAGATGGTGTGGGTCCTCCAACCTTGTTCTTCTTAAGTATTATGTTGGCTACTCTAGGTTTTCTGCCTTTCCATATAAACTTTAGAATCATTTTGTTAATACCTACAAAATAATTTTTGAATAAGCTTTAGTATTTTGTATCTTTCAAGGAATTAATCCTTTTCATCTAAGGTCAAATTCATTGGCATTAGTTGTTAATATTGCCTTTGAATCCTTTTAATATCTGCAGCTTTTATAGTAATGTCCCATCTTGCACTTTTGATATTTGTGATTTGTGGTTCCTCTCTTTATTTTTGATCAGTCAGGCTGAAGTTTTATCAGTTGATTATTTCAAAGAAACAGCTTTTGATTCCATTGTTTTTCTCTGTTTTCCTGTTCTGATTAATTTCTGCACATATCTGTTTTATTGATTTCCCTTTACTTGCTTTGGGTTTAATGTACTGGTTTTCCCCCTTTTTCTAAAGATAGAAGCTTAAACCATTGATTTGAGACCTTCCTTTTTTAATATAAGCATTTAACGCTATTAATTTCTCTGCTCTCACTCCACACCAAAAATTTGGTATGTTGTATTTTAATTTATCCTTTAACCTACTTTGTCCTATGGGATATTTAGCAGTGTGCTGTTTAATTTCTAAATATTTTGGAACTTTCTCGACCTTTTGTGTTATTGATTCCTAGTTTAATTTTGTCCAAGAACATGCTTTACACGATTTTAAGTTTTCAAATTTGTTAAAATCTGTTTTATGGCCTAGACTATGGTCTATCTTGGTGAATATTTCACTTGCACTGGAAAAGAATGGATGTTCTGGTGTTGTTGAGTGGATTGCTCTATAAATGTCGAAAAGAGATAAAGCGGTTCAGGTCTTCTATATCCTCACTGATGTTCTCTTAATTTGTTCTATGGATTACTGAGAAAAGACAAAGTTTTCAACTATGGTTGTGTATTTGTCTCTTTTTCCTTGCAATTCTATTAGTTTTTGCTGCTTGTTTGCTGTAGTGAGTTTTGAAACTAGGAAGTGTATAATTCACTTCCTTTTAATGTGATAATTGATACAGGAGGCAGAAATCTTCTATGAAGCTATTTGCATAGTATATCTTCTTAATTAATCATTGTGTACCTTGAAATAATATTGTACCCCTTCATATATAACATCAGAACATTATAACATTCAAATTTTGTTATACATTTTACTTCTACAATTTAAAGCCACGATACATTGTATTGCCTTTGCTTTAAATGAGAAATTAACTTTTTAAAAAACATCTTTTTTATTTACCTTTTATATTTACACGCAGATATTAACCATTTTCTGCATTTTTTTGTCCCTTCATGTAGACCTGAATTTCCATCTGGTATTATTTCCCTTCAGTCTCTAGAACTTCCTTTAATATCTATGTGAAAATACACCTGTTCATAACAAATTCTTTAAAAGAAATTTTAATCTGAAAATGTGTTTATTTCATTTTTATTTTTGATAATTGACTTCACTAGACATATAATTCTGGATTATAGACATTTCTTTCCTTTTTTCACTTTAAAGATGTCACTTAATTGAATTCGGGCTTGCATTGTTTCTGACTAGAAGTCCTCAGTAATTAGTGTTGTTACCTGTAGCTAATTTGCCTTTTATTCTTTTCTCTGATCACTTTTAACATGTTTCTCTTTATCTTTGATATTTAGCAATTTGCCTGTTATATGCCCGGGAATGGTTTTCTTTGTGTTTGTCTTGCTTGTGATTTTTTCAGCTTTTTGGATCTTTGTTTTGATAGTTTTCATCAAATTTGGAACATCTCAGCCATTACTTCTTCAACTACTTTTTCTGCCCTAATCTCTCTCTCCACTTTTCTTGGGACTCCAATTACATATATTTCAGACGTTTTTTGATTTTTTTAATGAATCACTGAGGCTCTTTTACTTTTTTCCTTTTTTTTTTTTAGTCTTTTTAAAACCTAATCTTGTTATTGATCTGTCTTTAAATTCACTGATTCTTTTCTTTTTTTAGTGTCCAGTGGATCATCATCTAGTAGATTTTTATATTTTTGGTATTGTATTTTTTACTTTTGAGTTTTCACTTGGTTCTTTTTTACAGTATACATTTCTCTAGTCAGAGCCTCCATCTGTTCACTCATTATCTTCAACTTTTCTTTTAAATCTTCAACCATATTTATAAATTTTGACTAATTCTAAAATACGTCTGTTTTCATTGATTATTTTTTCTCATGATGATGAATGACATTTTCCTGATTTCTCACATCTAATAAAATTTGTATTATGTGCTGAACCTTGTAAATGCTATGTGTTTGAAAGTTGGGATATTGGGTTTTTTAAAATGAGTTTTGTGGGTTTTTTTTTCCTATTCATTAGTTAATTTATTGGCAGATCATTTGATCATATTGAGACTTGATTTTAGGTTTTGTTTGGATGTGTCTATAGTAGCCTTTATTTTAGGGCTAGTGTAGGTTTTTCCCTTTTTGGGTCTCCATACAACCTTTTCCCTAAATTATAGCCTTTTGTGGGTCTTAACCGAATTCTCAGAGTGTTCACCAAAGTCTCTTTACTTGCTGGTTGGAACTTTAATGTCTTTCAGCAATTTCCAACCTCTCAAGTCTCCACTCATTTCAGAGTTCTCAGGGGCTATTCTCTGCCAGGTCTCACAGAGTCTCACTCTGTACTTGTGCAGCTTAAAATTCAGCTAAACAATCAAGAGGATTCATGTACAGATTTCTGGAGCTCCTACTCTGTTCAGTTTCCTCCTCTCTGGTATTCTGCCCTTCTAATCTCAATTGCCTCAGTATCTTTGAACTTCAGTCTTTCTTTCCTCTATTTGGTGAGACGGCTGTTCTCTGTTTGGTTTCCACAGCTTTGTGTTGTATTTTAAAGTGTCCCCAGGCAAAAAGCCAAAGAGAATGTGGAGCTCACCTTGTTTGTTTCTTTTATCTCAAGGTCATAGTGCCACACTATCTATTGTCCAATGCCTAAAAACAGTTGTTCATGTATTTTGTCTATATTAATAGTTGTTTATTGTTGGAAAGTAATCCAATACCCATTCTTCATTATGGATGGAATGAAGAATTCATCATTTCAAAAAATCATTCCAAATATAGCTCCTTTATATTCTGTTTCTGATCATCAATATCTGAAGTCCATAGGATATATGGTTGATTTTTATTTCTACTTGTTCTTACTTATGATGACTTTTTCCTATGAGTTTGACGATCTTTGAACATGAGCTTTTATTTGTTTGATCTTACTTTGTGAAGAGCCTAGGAGATGCTGTACCACAGACTTTTCTCCAGAAAGGATTTGTAATTACTACTGCTGGAAGCCAGGGGGTGCTAACAACCTGGGTCCACTTTGGTCCACTTCTAGGATTCTGAGCTTAATGCAGAAGTCTAGTGTTCTGCTTTTCTACCTTCTGGTGGTGGCTCAGTCTTCCAATCTCAGGTGTGCAATTGGCACTTGCCCTCTAGACAGCTCTGCTTTTCCAGTTTTCCACTTGCTCCTTGTTCCTCTAATTTTAGTATGCTGTTTTGTGTTTATGTTTTTTCGTGAAGGAGTTTGGAGTTTTTTAGCCATATAAAAGAAAAGAAAGAAAAATTAAGCTATTGATATTTATTATATAGATCGAAAATGGAGCTCTCATTTGGTCAGTAGGTTAAACTGGCATCAATCATATAAGGTATCATAAGGGAAGACTGGGAGTTCTGGATCTCAGAGGAGTTCACAACATTCCCCCAGGAATCCTTTCCACTTGGGCATATGGCCATGTATTATGTGCAGGTAAGTGGTTTTAAGGAATATATTTTAAACTATCCTTCACAAAATGGACACATGGCTTCAAAAGAATCTTGCAAAGAAATTGCATGTATGTAACATAAATAATGAAAGCACAAGCACATGGTTTTAAAATATAGAGGATCAGATACTTCTACTCCTGATATTAGCACTTTCATCAACATCATTACAAGGAAAAAACAATGATAAAGTAATCAGATGTCACAATGTCAGCCAAAATTTTTAAAAATTGAAATTAAGATTATGTGAAATATTAATTTATGTACATTATCCTTTACTATTCCTTAACTTTTAAGTGTATATTGTTCCTTGAGATATTAGCTAATGACAGTATAAAACTATCTGATTAGCAAGATATTTAAAAATAAGCATTCAGAATATGAAGATAATTTTCTATATGTTTTAGTGATGTTAGAAGTTGCGCAGTATTGGATCCATTACCTTGCAAAAAGAGAGACTTCTTTGTAACAACAGACAAAAAGGTACATATCAGTGGGGAATGTACTGGCATTTCCTGCCACAGACAAAAATGGCTGAAAAAAATTCACAAAGAAAACAATTTGTAGACAAAATTAAAATGCAGTCCCATTGGTCAACCAAGACACAAAAAGGAAAAAAGCCCTGAAGATTTGAAGACATAGGTATTTGAACAATAGGCATTAGGAAAGCTTTGCTGTGCAGTTGGATGGAAGCATAAATGCATCTACACTTGTCTCAGCTTGTGGTGTTTGCTAAATTATGCTCACAATAAAATACACAAATAATTATTCTTTTTCTGTGTCACCAAATTAAGATGTACCAAAGAAATGAATCCTCATCGATATACAACTTCCTTAATAAAAGCAATGTTTTATGAAAAATCGATGAAGCAGTTGCTGTAAATAAAATTTTAAAAGAGATTCACATAAGAATAGAGATAGTACTACATGTGATAATTTCATATAATAAAGACCTTTAAAATACAGTTTAATTTTCACACATTTTGAAATGAGAAGGGGAGTGACTATGAAAATCTTTTGTACCATGCTGATGTTTGATATTTATTTAGTGGCAAACTGTTTTTCATAATGACTAGTGGCTTCTAGTAGCATGTTATCTATCAGATATTTAAAAAAATATTAAATCTAATCTTTCCCTTCAAGGTGAATATAATAATGATAACTAAGAAAGTTACTACTTTTCAAAAGAAATTTGTGCTTAGGATGAGGGCATTTAGAAAACAGATACTTGGAAATATTTCCACAGTTTTGTGGTTTTTTTCCTGGAAACAATTAAAAATATAAATGTGTCACTTACATACATTTTTATATCTACATGCTTAAAAATCATGAAACAGAGTTTTCTAACCTGCTTAAAATCTTGCAGATGAAGAGGCTTGAAACCATCTGTTAAAAATTTCTAAATGTTATGCCTTCCAGTTTGCTATGAAAATGGATTGACATTAGGGAAGATGGATATTTATTAGCCAAATTACATAAAAAACCTTTGTATAACTGATGGATGGAATTTAAAAACGAGTGTTGTTGATTGATTTAGAAACTGCAGCCAATAGAGTAGTTCTTACTCAATAGAGTAGTTATTTTTAACTTTGTATTTTGGGAGGTTTCAGTTACCAAAATGCAACATTCAAATAAATTTGTCTTAGAAGTGAACTTTTGAATTGCCGTATCACAAAGTATTTAATAAGAAATTTTAAAAATAATGAAGTGTATTCAGCCCCATTGCTTTTATTTGTAGCATTAGTAAAGCACATTAAAAGTTACTTTCAATTACTTTTAACCATTTTTATTTCATCTTTATGTTTTATTTAATAAAAAAGAAAATGCACTTGTATTGGAGTATACACACGAATGTTCTTTTTTTAATGATGAGATACACAAAAATAATTTTGATAGCTCTACTGCATAACAAATTATCATAATCCGATGTTTATCATTGTGCTTTAGGATAGCCAACAAAATTTCTCTAAAATGTTTTTTTTTTTAAATTTTCACAAGTAAAAATTTGTTTTAGAACAGTTAGAATGAGAAAAAGAAAGATAAAAATCACTCAAAATTCCACCAACCAGAGATAAATCACTGCTGGAATTTCAGTGCATCCCCTTCTAGATTTTCTTTTATGAGTATATGGATCTTCTTTTTGTACAAACATAGGCTTATACTTCATTTTAAAACTGTTTTGATAGAGGGCCTTTATACCTTGTAGAATTTTTAAAAATAAAATTTACATGAGATTTGGGGATAGAGATTAAAATTTAAAGGAACAATACTAAGAGACTCCTTCCTGCTGTGACCAAGGCTGAATCCTCATAAACAGCTCTGTATAGTATTTGTTTCATTTCATTCATTGCCTGTCATTTTAATGGCCTTTATCTGGATGTTAAACGTGTGGTTTAACTATGAAGAGAAATTGCCAAAAAATAGACTGACCAAATCTTGTGGTTTTCGACTTGCTTTGTCTTCACACGGCCTATGTAACCAGGCAGATAGATAAAGGGAACTAAGATTTTTGGCAAGACTTTGTTTCTGTTCAACATTACTACTGTATCTGAAACTGATAATATTTTGTTTATAAACTAGAATTACTAACTGTGTGCAATAGGATAGAAAATAGAACTCAGACAGTGACTATTCATGGAGTCATTGTATCTTTGGAATGGAGCAGTCATCTCTTAGACGTGTGGTCCTGGACCCAATCTCATATAACATTTTTTATCAATGACTAAAACTATGAGAAAAAACATTCATTCACACAGCAAATGAAACCTATTTGGGAAATGAAAACTAAAAAGAGGAAGTCACATTCTCAATGACCAGATTAGAATCAAAATGACCTGGGAAAATTGAAGAAGTAGTAAGAAGTAAACAAAATGAGTAAGACATAGAGGCGTGCTAAAATAAATAAGGAAGAAAAACAAGTTTCGAAAAGAGGAATGGCTAGCTATTGGCATATATAGAAGATAACTTAGAAGTTTAACAAATAAGCTGACTAGGGTCACTCATGTAGTGTTTACAAAGCAAACACAGTGTTATGAAATGTATTCCTTACCAAAATTTACCTAAACTCCTGCTTCCTAGTTAAGTGTCATTTGCAAACACTAAGAACTTGCTCTTTTTCCCAAGAATGTTTTTCACCCTAAGAACAAATGTGGAGAACACAGCCACTCAAATGACTGACATAGTAACAGAGGAAAAACTAGTTTCATTGTAGAATTGGAGAAAGATGTCTTTTTTCTCCTGGAAGAGATAGAGTTAAGTGAATAATGATCTTTAAATAGGAACTTATAAAGATGAAAGGCTGTTAGCTTCAGGCTCTCATGTACCCCCAAGTAAATTAAAAGTGGATCAGTTGTACTCACTTCCATGAAAGACTGAAAGAGAAAATGAAGTTAAATTTTACTAGGAAGGAGTTCATTTAGAACAGATAAGGATAAAAAAATAGTATAGAAAGGGTTGGTTGAAAATTTGAACAATTCAAAGAATCTGGTAGAATTTCCACTGATAGATTTTTACTTTTCTAAAGTGGGGGAATGTGATACATAGAGGGATGGAATCCAAAATTTTTACCATCCTAGCCAGACTTCGTTTTGTGATTTTTGTCTTAGGCTGTAACTAGAATAAATAATTTGCACCAAGACTTAAAAGCCACAAAAAAGGGAGCAAGTTTGTTGTTATTAAAATTACTACTAGTAATGTCAGGAGACATTTTTAAAAAAGTGTTAATTATGTTGCATCCGGAATCTAAGTGCAGTATCACCAGCAGACAGCTGATTGCAGACCTAATAGAAAAGGATCCGGAATATACAGACAGGGTAGAACTCTAAGGAAGCAGTGTTCCTCTTTTATTTTCATAATGATGCTACTCCATGCTGCTTTTATTTTTCTTTTTAAACTTTTACTTATTTTACAACCGATATATATATATTAATTCCAGGACATTTAAAGTACAGACAAACAAACAAGAACAAAAACCGTATGTGTAATTCCACCACTGAACGGAAGAAAATTAGTTAACATTTTGATGTATGTTTTCTCAGACTTTTTTCTACGTACACAGATATGTAAAATATTTTACAAAGTATCCTTCTAATTTGATACATATTTTGAAAGTTTATAAAAAAGAGTTGATTTAATGTCATGAGCATTATTTCCTGTAAATATACTAGACCTGCAACGTCATTTTTAATGGCTGCAATAATTTGTATAATCCCTACTTTTGGTCATTTAAGTGTTTCCAGTAGTTCACTATTATTAACGACTGCAATTAGTATCTCCCATATTGTTTTAAAATTTTTTTTACATCAAAAAGAACATTGGAACAAAGAAGGAATCCAAGACATTTACTCATCCGATTATTTATTGAACACTTGTTTGTGCTGGACACTGCGTTAACTGGGAGCCGGGAAAACAGAGGTGGTTAAGGCAAGATCTCCACTGTCAATGAACTTCCAGTCTCATAGAATAGAAAGAGAGAGTTGGGGAATAAAAAGCGACAAACCGCTCACCCTCTCTTTACAGTTCATCTAGTAAGACAAAGTTGCTGGCTCAGGAGCCAGGTACATATATATTAAATAGCTAAAGCAGTTTTTAGAATTAAAATCTCTACAGTTAATAATTGTTAGGCTTATGTATGAAAAATACTAATCCACAACTTCTACATTAGCTACTGTTCTAGGAGCTACACAGATAGAAAACCCGGACACAGCCTTCAGCAAACCTCTCGGTTCCAGGCAGAGAGGAAACCCTCTCCCTGGGCCTCCCGGCGCCCGCGCGTGCGCGGGAACAATCCCACCCACTGCCCGGGACGACCACCCTGCACTGCCTATTCTCCATCCCTTGTCCCCTCCTGCGCCAGGCGGTCAAAAACAAAACTTCTACCCAAGCACTGCCACTCAGAGAAGCCCTCCTGGCTGAGTGTGGCTTTGAAGATCAAGTGCAAAGCTGCTTAGCACGGCGGTCAGAGCGAGGGTGGAAAACTTTGTTCCGTGTTAACTTGGTTGGAGCAAAGCGACTTTAGAAGGGATTTGAGTTACATTAAAACTGTGCGGGGAGTTTTTATGTTTCTTTTTTAATAAAAATCGTTTTAATTGATGAATAAGGAAGGGGGACTGTCTATCTCAGGGACTGAAAGCAAGCAGAAGAATCATGCAGGATGGTTTCAGCAGGTGGCCCGCCGGCCGCATCCCGGTCTCCTCCTTGTTTGTCTCGGTTTTGACTACGGTTTCCGCGGCGGCTGGAGGGGAAGCATCCTTCACGCTGCAAACTCGCATCAATGGGATTCCCCTCGTGGGAAATGCCCCCCTCCTGGCGGACGTGCTCGCAGAGGGCCGGGTGCATCGCCGCGCCCTGCGGGGCCCGGACTAGCGAGCGCCCACGCGGCGAGCTCCACCGAGACCCCGGGGCTGCAGAGCGGTCCCTCCAGCCACGAGCAGAGACTACACCGCCCGCCGCCCTCCGCCCGCTGCCGCCGCGGAGGGGCGGGGGCGATGCCGCGGGGGGCGGGCGCGGCGCGCGGGGAGGGGAAGGGGTTCTCGCGCGATTGGGCGAGGTTTCCGGTGTTGTGACTGAAACCCGTCAATATGGCGGCGATCGGCCGCGGCCGCTCGCTGAAGAACCTCCGAATACGAGGTAAGCCCGCTGCAGCCCTCACCCCCCACCGCCCGGCGCCAGCCACCCCTGGCACTTGCCTCCCCCTGGCCCTGGGCGGGGGGAGCGAGCTGGGGCGCTGGCTGGAGCTAGGGCTGCCGCCGCTGGCCTGCGAGCGAATCCTAATTGGGGCTGTGTGTCTGTTTCGCGCAGGGCGGAATGACAGCGGCGAGGAGAACGTCCCGCTGGACCTGACCCGAGGTAACGCGGGGCGCCGCGGGCGCCGGCGAGGGCGCAGCCGGGGAGGAGCCGGGGCTGGGGGCCGTGGGCAGGGGCGGGCCCGCTCGGGACCGGCGGGGGTGCGGGAGGCAGAGCCCGAGCCCCGCCTGCCGGCCCGCGGGAGCCAAGCCCGGGGCCGCCTCCTCGGACCCATCCCCCTTCCCGGTGCGCGTTTCCCTCGCCGCGAGCCCTTCTCCGGGCCTCTGGGGGCTGCGGGTGCCGGGAAGCAGCGAGCGGGACTCGGCGGCCCCGGCGACCCTCTGGCTCCCCCGGATCCCCGAGGGTGCGTTTTTCTCCTATCCCGGAGCCCGTGCCGCTGAAGCCTGGGGGCGACCGGAGGGAGTCGAGGCTGCTACTTGGGTCGCCGGAGGCTGTGTGAGGGCAGAGCGACCACATCCTGCCCTCCCCGTCCCCCAGAGCAGAAGCTGGACCTGCTGGGCTCCTGCTGCCTGCTCCTCTCTTTGCCCACCGCCCTGGGGGACCCGCAGCCTTGATCACTCGGTAGTGAAACCTTACTGCTGAGTGTCTGGTGTCCGCCGTGTTTCCCTCCTGTTTCCCTTTCCCTGGCCGCTGGGACTGTAGTTGGCAAAGACCGCCCCCTCACCCGCGCTGCAGGTTCATTGTTTACCTTCTGCAGTGGCGATGGGTTTGTTTACACCTTCGGAACTGGGTAAATCCCGGTTATATTTTTAAGGACCTAATCCGGCTACCGGCCAGTATATCTTCCATCAGTCACTGGAGTTCGCGCGACAAGATCTCGCTGAAGATTTAGTAGTTATGTACAAGGTTTTGTTTTTCTCTTCCACGGTAAACAGGATTTGGTCTACTGATTCCGAAGAAGTCGCTTTTCACACCGGCTGTAGCTTAAGAGTGTAACCCACTTCAGCCGTACAGAATCAGTTTCCTTTTTGAGATGTGAAAAACACTTTAGGAAGTTAAAAGAAAGTCGTCGTAAACATTCTATGTAAAATGAAAAAACATGTTAACTTATGTTGTACTTGCCATTATCTGCAGCATTAGACGCAGACGCATTGTTGAGGCTTATCTCTGTATTTAGAGCATAATGCATTCTCTGTTTTATTTTGTATGTCATCATGCAAGATTACTGTTTTATAAACTAAAAGGCTAGTTTTCATTTAGCTACAAGAGTACATTTTTGTAGCAATATTTTCTGAAAGTTCAGGGACTTAGTTTTGGGTGAATTAGATCCTTTTACAGGCAGAAGAGTTTCTGAAACATAATAGGGCTTAAGTCATAGGACTGGCAACTAGTTAGATCAGTAATACACTCAATTGGAACATTTTTTTCAGCAGATAAGAATATTAGTGTAGAAAGATATAAAGCTTTTGACTTGTGTAAGTTTGGAAACTTGACTATATATAAGACAGATATGAAAAATCTATATAAAATATATGTGGGAAAAGATTTTCTAGTAAATTTTCTAACAAAGTAAGCAAAATTCCCACAGGGCTCAAAATTAGCATTTGAGTTCTGTAATGATGTAGTTTGTTAGTGATTTAATTTATATGTGAGCATGTATGTTTTAGAAGTGAAAAGAGCATTTATTAGATCTTGAGTCTGATTTATGCGTTAAAAACCTTTTCGGATGTGCTGCTAGAAGTAAGTTATAGTTGTGCTTTAAATCGAATTTGCTGAGCTCCTATATATGGTGGTTTCTCTGGTTGGCATGAAAATTTTGGGTCGTAAAAAAGCATATGTACAAATTTGATTTGATACTTTTGGTTTACTCCAATTTTACTCAAGTATGCAGATAGTAAACATACTATTTAAAATGCTTTATTTCCTGAGCATTTAGTAAACACCCATGTCCATAGGTAGTTCTAGGATAAAACAAAAAGTGCAGAAAATGCTGTTTCTGCTGGACCTGACAAAATGTACTTCAGTTTGGAATAAAATATACATAGCCAGTTGAAACTGATTGCAAAAGCAATACACAACTAATAATGAGAGGTTATATGAGACCTGTATTCCTAAATCCTAAGGAAGTTTAGAATGAAAAAAGGACCTTGAGTTAGATTCATTATATAGTGACGGTATTGTTTGAGAAATTGCTATTCTGACAAACATTTCATTGTTAAAACAAGGCTTGTGGCTCTAACATGAAGAAAGTTCCTGAGGAATTAAACTTTAGTAATAATTTGAGAACTGTGGGGCAGTCTGCGTTGCAGCTGAAGGCAGCTGTTTGTGGATTGGATTACAGTATGTTTTAGCTAAAGTTTGAGTAACCAAAAATATGTATTTTTTAATGGTAATCCAGTGTTTGCTCTCATTCTAATTGTTTTTATGTAACCGTTGAGAAATCGTTGTGTAGCCATGGAACAAAGTTCATTATAAAATAGAGGTCATAGTCATTGTAATTCCTAAAGGAGCCATCGGTGTATAGTGAAAAGAGGGCAGACTGTAAAGTTAAATAGTTCTGGTTTGTAATCTCAGCTGTGATACTTAATAGTGAGGTAATTTGGGGCAAGTTATTTGACCTTGCTCTACTCTTGGTTTCTTCATCTCAAAAAAGAAGAGATAACTTCAGAGGGTTGTTAAGAATATAAGAAGTAAATGGCCTGGTGCTTAATTAAAGTACTCAGCACAGGACTTGATACTTTGTGAGTGATGTTAACTAGATGTTAGTTGCCTTCCTGTGCTATGAAATCAAAATTATTTATATCACATTTCAAACGTGATAAAATAAGTATTTGAATAAAATATTTCAGATGATTGTTTTGAGTATTATAAGCCTGTTAATAAGGAATTATGGTATTGAAGATTTCATTTTTTGAGACATGCTGTTAATTAGATGGTAGTCTGTCTGAAGTAGAGTTCTTAAATATGACAACTGTGAAAAGTAATCTCTGAGATTACCAGTAAATTAGATCTGAGCAAAGAGCAGTCTATTATATGTACTTTAGATAAAATGTGATATTTTACTTTGTAGAACCTTAGAATTTTTCTCCCAGACTCTAGAAAATTTCTTAGTAATAATGACTTGGCTAGCCTTGCAAGCTTCTTGAGGCCCAGGAGAGTTTTAAGATTCTTTGGTTTTGGTATTGGTGTTAGTACTGTGGTTCATACATAGTGTGCTTTAATTAAAAACTATTGATGGACTAATTTTGATCTGCTTTAGGAACTTCATTGTAGTAGATTTTACACTTAACTCATTGGTAATTGTTGCTTTCAGTTTTGTTCAGACAACTACTCTACTTAATTTGTGAGAGTCCCTGATATTTGCTATTGATATCATTAAATGGTCTCTCTGTTTTGCCCAAATGCTTCCCTTAGCCAGTTCCACTGCAAGGATAGTCTATTTTTTATCAGTCCAATAGTACATCTCTTCCTGGTACTGAATAACCTGAAAAGATACCATATTCTTCCTGTGTGAGCCCTTCCTAGTATAATTTAATTATTTTGTTCAAAGTGAATTCCAAGGACATGGATGTACCTGTATTCAAATAAACTTTTTAGAATATAATTTATTTAAAAGTATTGAGTTTTATGTATATTTTGATTATCCAACCCTTTTACTTTTCTATTAGTAAGAATTAAAAAATTGACTGTTTCAGTTGCTGAATGATGCAAATTTGAACACTAACTTTATGTTTTCTGATTTCTTCTAGTTAGGAGATTACTCATGTTTAATCGCTCACTTCAGTTAGACAAAACAAACATTGACTGAATGCCTGTTATATAATAAATGCTGAATTATGTGCTGGAGGAATAAAGATGAGGAAGATGTTACTCCCCTTTTAGGATTTTATTGGAACAGACATAAAGAAGTGATTGCAGTATGGAACAATGAATTAAGTAATCAAACTGTACAAGGGACAGAAATAGCCTAGAGGAGAGAATGATTAACTATCTGGTGGATAGAGGATGAGAGAAAGCTTCACAGAGGGGTTGACTTCTCATAAGAATAGTGGCGGACATAGTGGAAGGAAACATCAGCTCTCGAGATGTTTCCCACACCTCGGGAAAGGTAAAGTCAATCGGAAGAGGATCAACTCAGGAGGCCAGTGATAGAATCTAAGAGATGATGGGGGACTAGACGAGGGTGTTGGAGACAGAAATGAAGTTGAATATATATTGGAATAGAGGAATTAACTAATTTGTTTTCTTGAGATTCCTGACTAACTTTGGAATCCTCCTACTCTGTGCAGAGAACTTTTATTTCTTTATTAAAAAGGTAGAAGCTGTCTTACCTGAATTTTCTTGTCCTCTCCCCCGTATATTTCATCCATGTTTACCTTGTGTTTCCCTGAGTCAGAGAACTATCTCTGTTCCTTTCCCAGGCTAATATGGAAAGGAATTTTATGCTCTTAGTACTACTTCCTCTAAGGTTCTTTATAGAACTAAGATCTCTTGCTTCTTCATTTCTTCCTTCCTACTCGCTCAGTTTCTTATGTTCAGCAAACATTTGTTGTATCCTTCATATGGATCAGATACTATACTAGACATGGGATGATGGTGGGAGATGTGGAAAGATAAAGACAAAGATTACAAAATAGTTATTTTTTCGTAGGCTTCACAGACAGGATGGTTTATCTTCACTCCACAACTTTCTTCCTTAACTGCTATAGTCTTGTAAGCACAGCTCTTCCCTGAAAATAGTTTCTTAAAGGATGCTAGTAACCTCATGCAAAATTCACTGGCATTTTTAAGTTCCTCATTCTATTAGAAGTAGTACTGTGGTATTAAAAGTTTTGTTCCGGGCACTGAAATATATTATCTCACTTAATCTTCAACAACTCTGAGGTGCTCTTGTTATCCGTGTTTTACAGTTGAGGTTATATGGTTTGAGATTCTAAAGGACGAAACTCAGAAAGGTAAGTAATTCAGCCAGGGTCACAGGGCTAGTGGGTGACTAACTGCAGATCACGCACTTGTAGCCACTACAGTATTGCTATTCTTGCAACTCTTTCCTCATTTGACTTTTGTGAAATATTTTCCTGGTTCTTTTCCTACCTCTTATGCTGCTCCTTCTCTGTTTACTGGCTGGTCTTCCAGGTCCTTAACAAGTGAGCCCCAAGGTTCTGTCCTTGATCTTCTTTCCCTCTTCTACTGGTGCTACCTCCCTGAGCAGCCTTTTCACTCATGGCCTTAAAAATCCATGAATTGAGATGGTTACAATAATCACATTTTTATTCAGACTTTTTCTTCTAAACTTGCAAAACGTATTAGTATATGAGTCTGGTAATTTCTCAAAGTCATGATGTATAAAACTTTGTACCCCAAAGCGTACCCACTTTTCTCTTTCTAGGTACTGCTGCCATCCTCTATTATTCAATCTAGAGAGCTACTTCTCTTTGTTCAATTGCCATGTTCCTTCAGTTTGCCTCTGAAATATCTACTGAATCCAATCTCTTTCTATTTCCATTGTCATTGGTCTAGTTCACGTCCTCGTTATCAAATGTAGATGATAGTAAAATCTTCTTTTCTCTCACCTTTTTTCACTCCCTCTGCTACATGATTGCCAGGATTATTTCACTGAAATCTAGCTCGATCTTGTCATTCCCTTAAATGAAAAAACAAAGCACACACACTCAACATTCAGACACTCATTTTTGTTCACAGAATAAAGTTCAAATTTCTTAGGTTGGCATTGAAGCCCTTTTATGATTTATTTCAGAATTATTTTCTTCTGTACTATCTTAACCATATTATTCTCAACCTATCTGCCTCTCTGCATAGTTCAGTTGTGTAACACACTCCCCACTTCTTTACACACAATGCTTCTCAAAAGGGATTGGGGAGAGTTTGCTAGTCTAAAGCACCAACCTTCCCATTCCTGTTCTTTCCCCTTGGAGATTGTGTTACGCCCCTGGTTGAGAATCATTGCTTTAGTCAAAGACAGCTGTTTGTTATTCCTTGCACATGGCATGCAGTTTCTATTTACTTGACCTTGCATAGGTTGTTTCCTCTGCCTAGAATTCCATTTCCAGCTCTCTTTATTGAAATCCTAATTCTTTAAGGTCTAGGTCACATGCCACTTCTGGAAATCCTTCCTTACCATCCCAGTGTGAATTCATTGCTTCCTTGTCTACTTTTACACATCTTTGCTTATTCCTTTCTAAATATCGCTTACCATTGCCTTATTTCAATTCTTTGTCTAGTTCTTTTTCCCTTGCTAAATCTTAAGCTTCTTCCCCAGCATCTAGCATATAATAATAACTGAGGCATTTATTGAATGGAAGAATGGAGAGAGAGACAGGAAAAGGAGTAGTGCAGTATTAAGGAAAGTAAAAATAAAAGCAGTTTAAGTTTGAAGTCCTGAGGGGCAATGAAATTGATGGTGCCATGAAATGGAGAAATCATTTTGGGAGGGTGATAATGAGTTCAGCTTTGTACTTTGTATTTCAGGTGACTGACTCTGTCAGAGATGTGTAAGAGGTAGCAGTATGTACTGGAATGGAAGTTTTAGTAGTTCAGAACTTGTCATCTGATTGTTCTCTGTATAGGACATTGAGAGAGGGAAGAATGTAAGTGGAGAAAAGAGCTGAAGATCTGAGTGTTAGAAGATAAGCTCATGAGAGCCTATGTTATAGCATAGGAATCAATAAGAAGAAAGGGGCAAACAGAAGAGAATTAGCAAGATGATGATCTCTGAAGCCAAGAGGAGAGTTTTGGGCTGAAGGGACTGCAAGACTGTGGCAGTGAAGATGGGTCTGGAGGACTCAGTTCTGCTATTCCTTAATCTGAGGACAATCTTGGCATGCTATTTAACCTCTCTAGGCTTCAGTTTCCTGATCTCTAAAATGCATACTGCGTTGCATGTGTAGCACTTTCACCTTCATCTATGTGATTCTCAGTTATCACTATGTTTCTGGGATATTGAAAGGTTAAAGAGAAAGCATTTATAGCCTTGTTAAATCACTGTGAGAAGTATTCCCATAAACAGTAATGAATACGTGTAGGAGTGATGGTATTTCATAGTACTTTAAATGTAAATTATAGTCAACTCTCAATTTCCTTTTAAGAGATCATCTGCAGTGACTTGCTGCCTCCTCCCCCTCCCAGGTCTCAGGCTACTGAAAATAGGGCTGTGAAAAGCACAGTGGGGTGAGTGAATGGTTTGCATGCCTGTGTATCTGTACCTCTGACTATCACCAAGCTAAATACAGTCCACTCTCAGTTACCTGCACTTAATAAAAAGGTGAATAATGGCAGAAGAGTCCTAAATGTATAATCTAAATAGCATTATTTTCTGTGACTTGGGAAGATTGTATATTCTTTCCTTCCCTACTGTAGATTGATGTCTTTTATTTGAATTATTAGCATCAGTTTTTATTTCCTAAGCAAATACTATTAGAATAGTGGACATAAAAAGGCTAAAATATTTATTAGGTAATCCACGTTTGAATAATTGAGAGTTGACTGTTAATGCTTTTTGGATCATCCATTGTTTTGTATTATCTGTGCTTTTTTGTTAGTGTGGCCAGGTTAAAGCTGAATAGCTACTTTTAAAGTATTATCTCTATAATGAATGCACTTATAAAATTATATAGATGCCAAACTAAATTGAAAATAATTATGTAAAACTAACTAAATATAACATTCATATGTCCAAAGTCATGGAGTTGAAAGAGAATCTAAACATAAGTACATTCTTAAAATTCCTCTTATAAAGTTGTCTAGCCAGATTGTGTAAACTGAGCAATGTACCTGGTAATGATAAAATTTATATAAAATATAAAATTGAAGATATACCACGGCTTCAAATGTATCTTGTTTAAGGAGTCAATTGAGTTTAGTAAGAAATATAGAAAAGAGTTTTTTAATGTCAATCACCTAGATTTTGAAGAATCTGGCTCCTTTAGTTACTTTGCTGTTTTTTACCCCAAGAAGAATTTGGATTTGTAGTGGTTTGTTAATGTGAGTTAGCGTATTTTTGATGAGTATATTGTATAATCAGGTTAGTAAGTGTTACTGTGAATCAGGAAGGCATAATTCTTGGCTTCACGGAGTTTATGTTATAGTTGGGATATATCTGTATCAGGGTGTGGTATAAGATAGTAGTATTTGAAGGACCTGCCAGTTATTTTTATACAGGAATCAAAAGCCAGAGGAATTCAGAAAAAAATGGGACATAGGTAAGGAATGACCTAGAGGGAAGACCTCATAGAAGTGTTGACACCTGTAAGACCTTTGCCTAAAAGGGTACCATTTGAGTAGTCAGAGCTCTGGATCAGTGTTTTAAAAATCAAAATGTAATTTTGTGAACTAATATTTTCCTGGCATATTATTCAGTATTTGAAGATAACGTTGAGAAAAAGTTGGTGATGAGTTCTGTACATAAATCTCTTGACTATTGAAGACTGATTATATTTTATATTGTTTCAAATGAGGGCTCTTCTGACCTTTGACAGTAGTGCTGGACTGGACTGAGAGGTTTTAGGCATATTGTGAAGTAATTGTGTGCTTGTGTCTATGAGTATATAAATACTTGGTTGCATTCCAAACCCAAGCATAAATGATTTTTTTTCTTCCATTGTTTTGTAGTATATGTGTTTCCTCTTCCCTTCATTAATACTGCATGTTCAAAGGGCTCTGCAAATTTGTTGTCAAACTCATTTCTAGATGTATGCAATTTGGAAATAGAGACTATAAATGGGATGGGTAGTGTTTTTGTTATCTTCCACACTAAAATGACCATATTTTCTGATCTCAAAATTTAAACATGTGGCCTGACAGTGAGAGAGAATATTTGAAATTAAGATCCTGAAGAACATGGAATGTTTCATTGCCAAATCCAGACACCCTACCCAGCCCTCTAGTTATTTATTTGGGTAAAGGATAAACAGTGTTTGGGGAAATTATTGCTCTATTGAAGCAGCAAAACGAAAGCTGAATTGCCAATTGCATGGATTTTAGTAATCTTGTTCGGAGTCCAGTGTAATTTCATGTATTTCTTATAATGAATAAAGAATGAAGAGACACAGAAGCTGTAAACAAAGAAGACTGCCAAGTGATTTACTTTTACTAAGAAGGAACAGCCTTCCAGATAAAAGTGTATTTAACTGTTTTTAGATGTATGCGTGCACATATATATTTTTATCAGTAGTTTCATACTTTGAGAAATCACATCTTAAAATAGTATTGCTAATTATTTCCATGCTTAATGTTCATCCCTTATATACTAAAACTTTTAATTGCCCTGTTTTTTTTCCACTCATAATTCTATATAATACACTCCCTAACCTTCACCATACCACCATCACCACCAGCCCCCTCCCCCAAGAAAAAAAAAGGAAAAAGAAAAAGAAAAACTGAGGGGAATAGAGTTGCAGAAAGAGTGAGAAGACTCCAGTGGTTGGAGGTAGGTGAGCTGTGAACTCTAACATTTAGCTATAAGACAGTGTCTGTGTGTGACCAGGTGGCAAGTCGAATGTTGTGGAATGTTTTATTTAGCACGTGTTGTAGATAAGTTTTTAGTCATATCTGTCACATATGATGTTAGTATAAAATCATGATAATGGGATATTTGAATATACATAGCTATTTCCTACCTTATTTATTTAGAATCACTTGTGGTTTCATTTTATTGCTGTAGGTTGTAATTTCTGGTTGTTATTTTGAATGGCATAACTCGGTACAGAGCAGGTCAGATTAATTCTTATGTCATATAAGATTTCATGTGTCGTATAAGAATAATTCTTAACATAGATTTTACAACTTTTTAGTGAGTTAAATTTTAGATTGGCGTAGTCTTAAAAATGTTTGTCGTTTAAAATATTTTAATAGGAGCCTTAAAATAACCTTTTTCTCCTTTGTCATGGGAGAATTCAGTGTTGTGTTTTCATGTTTCAACATTGTTTTGAATACGTAAATATATGTTATTATTTTACCTAGTAAAATGGAAGAAATTTTAAAAGATCCTGGTTGTTTTTCAAAAGGAAATAAAAAGAAGATTAAGAGATTTGGAAAAACTGTGGCAGTTGCCTTTTGCTATGTTATTGTTTCTTCTAATAGTTATTTTATTTTATTAAAAAAGTTTAGACTTTATTTTTGAGTCCTAGGAAAAAATTTTCCTTTACATCAGTAATTGTTTCTATATTGTAAAAGTACTACAGAGAAAAAGTGTACTTTAAAGGTAAATAATTATATTGCCACTAAGTGTTCACATAGGGTACTTGAATATGAGTGCATTTGGGGGAGGTATGTGTGTATATAAATATGTCTATTTTTAAGCATATTTGGAAGCTACTTTAGAAATTATTTTATTAGCTCTCTCATTCAAAATAGGAATCTTCTCTCCAATATCTGACAGATGTCATCCATCATCACTCAGACCTTTTACTAATAGATAGCTTACTCAAAGTGGTTTGCTCCTTTATTGAGCAACTATGTTTCTTAATGAAATTCTTATATGAAATTAGCCAAAAATTTAATAAAAAAATAATTTTTCACTAAGTAGTCCTAGTTCTTTCCTTTGAAACAATTCTTCACTCTTTTATTTTATAAGTATTACAAATAAAAAGTAGTAATTGTAATTGGGTTTGGCCATATGCTGTTAGAGAGAGACTCTTACTCTTTTCTTCTCTTCCTATAGGCCAGTCACCAAGTATTTATTGAGTACTGCTTATGTGTCCAGCATTGTTCTGGGTGCTGGATGTTTAAGACGTGGTCTTTGATTATAAAAAATAGCAGCAGGAGCTACAATGTTTTGAACTTTATTGTATGTTGGGAGCCTTATTATATGTTAAAAACATTACTTGAATTACCCAGTTTAGTCTTCCTACATATCTAGGAGATATGTATCAATATTCTTATATAACTGGTGAAGAAAGTGGGGCCCAGAGGTTGCCTAACTAGCCCAAGTTCATATTAGCAGTAAGAGAGAGAGAGGTAGGATTCAGATCACATTTGTTGTTGTTTGATCTAAAATCCATGCACTTTACCCTTTACAGTCTTTCTAAAAACAACAAGTACAATAGAAGATAAATTATATTGCTGGAATAATTAACAACTAACTGAGTATATATTGTAAGAGTGTTGATTTGGAGCTCTCAGGAAGCAAGTTATTGGTTGAGCTCTGCAGCATACATTTTAACTGTTTTGGATAAAATTATTTCTAGAACTATTACGTATTTCTCTTCTTTCTTAAGATAAATCTATCGACTATATTTTAACTTTTTCTCTGGCTAGAATCATCATTATGAATATCAATTACTGTGTTGGAGTTGGGAGGAAGACAATTTATTACTACCCTATGCAGCATTGGATTGCTCTTTTTACTCTTCTGTGCTGTTTCAGTGCTCTCAGCTGTCACTTTACATTGCAATTATTGTTCTTATGTTTAGCAGTCCTTTAATTCTTTATTTTTTTACTTTTGCTGTACTGTGAAATGGAAACTATGTAACTGAACTTGTTAATATTATATGGAAAATAAGGATAAATAGGCTGTTACTATGAGGAATTAAGGGGCCCTACAATAATATATATGACGTGTAGTGAATAAGCTTGGTGATGATACATACTTTGAATTTTTATTGCCATCTTTTGGAGTGCTTACATTTGCACCCTGGTTGTTTTCCAGATAGGTTATTGCCTCAGCCTAGGTTAAGGCATGTGAGATATGACTTGATAGAGTTGATACATATATATGCAATATGGATAGTAGGATTATTTAAAGGTAAATAATAGATACAAAATATGACTAATATGAACAAAATAACATTTAATAATATGCTAATTGCATGATAGAGAGACAGTCTAGCACTGTAGCTAAGAACATAGGCTTTGGAGCTAAGCAGATCTGGATTTGAATCTTGACCCTGCCTCTTAGAAGCTTTTGACTTTGGACAAGTTGCCTTTTCTGAGCGTGGTTTCTCATCTATGTAAAAGATAACACTTATTTGAGAAATGAATAAAATGCTTGTAAAATATTTATTACAGTTTTGGCACATAGATATAAATATATAGATAGTAGGTGTTCTTTATGTGGTGAGTTAAAGCAAAGGAGATGAGAGAAGGGAGAGATAAGCATGGGCTGGAGAAAAATAAAAGAAAGTGGGGCATTGTTTCAACTTCGAACGAATAGGATATGGTTAAATGAAGAGGAATAGACCATGAGTAAAAGGCATGAAACATTTTACTGAGAAAGGAGTAATAAGGGTATAGAATTTTAGTATTCATATTGGATTTGTAGGATAGGGGTAAGTTATTAAGAGCCTTGCAAAATATGTGGAGATGTTAGACTCTCTTTTCTTTTTACATGTTAAAATGCCTAATACAGTGAGAGAGCTTTAAATGTTACTAAAAAAGATTTTTTTTTTGGTGAGGAAGATTGGCCTTGAGCTAACATCTGTGCCAATCTTCTATTTTCTATGTGGGATGCCGCCACAGCATGGCTTGATGAGCGGTATGTAGGTCTGCACCCAGGATCCAAACCTGTGAACCCTGGGCTGCCGAAGTGGAGCATGCAAACTTAACCACTACACCGTGGGACCAGCCCCTTCAAATTTTTTTTTATTGAAAGAAAACATAGATCCAAAAAATGTTTGTCATAAATGTACAGTTCTGTGAATTTTGACAAATTGAACACATGGATAATCAGAACCCAGATCAAGATTCAGAATATCGCAATACCCTGGAAGCTCTCATTCTCTCTCATTCCAGGCACTGCTTCCCCCACCAAGCACACCACTATCCTAACTTCTAACACCATGGATTAGTTTTGCCTGTTTTTAAACTTTATATAATGTACTCATATAATATATACTTTTTGTATCTGACTTCATATGCCAGATATTATGTTGTATCACCATGTTGTATATAGTCAAAGTTATTTTAATCCAAGTCTGCTTATATGTGTCAGATGTGTCATGACGTGGATGGATTTTTTCTTTTTGCCTGGGCAGTAGATTTATATGCGTGAGTAGAGTTTGGAATCATTACACTAATTCCAACTTTCTTTAAAAATTTTAAAACATTTTCTGAATTTATCTTTTACCTCCTAAGCCTGACCTCTTGTCTTTTCAGCTGAGGAAGATTAGCCTTGCGTTAACATCTGTTGCCAATGTTTCTCTTTTTTTTGCTGGAGGAAGATTAGCCCTGAGCTAATAACATCTGTGCCAGTCTTCCTCTATTTTGTACCTAGGTCACTGCCACAGCACAGCTGACGAGTGGTGGAGGTCTGCACCTGGGATCCTAACCTGCAAACCTGGGCTGCCAAAGCATAGTGCACTGAACTTAAGCACTGGGTTACGGGGCTGGCCCCAAGCCCAACCTTTTGATTTAATAGGTTTTAGTCAGTTAACACATCTAAATAGGTGAATTTTTTTCTTTAATTTTTTTCTTAATGACTGTTTAAAGAAAAAGAAGTATAGATAATCAGATCTCCAAAAAAAGTTTAAAATTTGGAAAAATTAGAATTCCAATCCAATGAAAGTTTTGTGTTGACCTAATTGAATTGGTGGAATGATTACCAAAATTGGTTTCGTATTTCTATAGAGAAAAAGGGAGGAGGATAAACATTTCTTGGTTCTCACTTCCATAATATGCTAATGTGGAAATATCAATGTGTGTTAATATGTTAGATTCACAGCATGTAGTTTTAAATGTACATCAAAGTTGTAAAGTTGTTAAGAGTACAAAGTAGGGGCCAGCCCCATGGTTGAGTGGTTAAGTTCTCATGCTCCACTTTGGTGGCCCAGGGCTTCACTGTTTTGCATCCTGGATGCAGACCTAGCACCACCCATCAAGCCATGCTAAGGCAGTGTCCCACCTAGCAGAACCAGAAGGACCTATGACTAGAATGTACATTATGTACTAGGGGGTTTTTGGGAGAAGAAGACCAAAAAAAGAAAAAAAGAAGATTGGCAACAGATGTTAGGTCAAGTGCCTATCTTAAAAAAAAAAAGTACAAAATAGAGATCTTTTTTTTTTTTTTTTTTTTACCCCCTGAGGAAGATTAGGCCTGAGGTAACATCTGCCAATCCTCCTGTTTTTTCTGAGGAAGACTGGCTCTGAGCTAGCATCCGTGCCCATCTTCCTCTACTTTTTTTTTTTTTTTTTATATGTGGCATGCCTACCACAGCATGGCTTGCCGTGCAGTGGCATGTCTGCACCCGGATCTGAACCGGTAAACCCCAGGCCCTGAAAGTGGAAGGTGCGCATTTAACTGCTGCACCACCGGGCCGACCCGTAGAGATCCTTCTTGAAAGAGCATGTGTGTTTAAGTGTCTTGTCTGATACTCTTTTTTAAGAGCTCAAAAGGGACCATTAGACCTGTGTTATCCGGCTCCAGGTTTCACCCATGGGGAAGTCATAAAGTAATGTGATTGATTTTCTAGTAGACACATTAGAACTTTATGAGATTAAGTGAGAGTGTCTAAGATCTCATTGATAGTTATAAACCATCTTTATGTGATTGTTTCTCCCTCTTTCCCTTGCTGTTCTCATTTTCTCTCATTGG
Source organism: Equus quagga (assembly GCF_021613505.1). NCBI lineage: Eukaryota > Metazoa > Chordata > Mammalia > Perissodactyla > Equidae > Equus > Equus quagga. Next base: position 90,216,748 of record NC_060275.1, read on the forward strand.
TTTCTGTTTCTCTTTTTCTATTCCTGGTCTTTCTTCTGGTGACTCTTTACTATAATAGGGCATGCTGTAGAAATGGACTATACTTTTCTTTTGCTGTTTTGTACTATTTTGATAGTATTTTATGTTCCTTCGTTTAAGATAAATTTTAATTGTTAAAGCTTTTTTTTTTTAAACTTAATCCTTCATTGAATTTTAGGTTTTTTTCCCCCCTGAGAGTTGGTGGTGCTTTGATAGAAAAAGATTGCACTGCCCATTTCTTGGTGCTTGTCTCCAAGAAATTAGAAGTGAGTACTGCATAGGAAATTGAGTAAATACTTGAAAGCAACTTGGCAACCTATGCTTAGCATAGATTAGTAGAATAAAGGACATTTTGCATATTTCAGTATGCAAAAGCAAGAGTAAATTTGAAAGTGAAACAAAAATATCTAACTATACTGAAGGTGAAGAAGTTTCTGATGAAGTGCATTTTCTAAATGTTGATAATTTAAAAGATATTAGTATTTACTTAGTTATAAATATTCAAAATGTTTTGTATTTTTATGCATTTACTGTTTGGAAGTATAGAAAACAATGAGTTTGGAATTTCCTGAAAGTGAGAACATTTAATAACCTTGGAAAATCCTTGCTGATTGAGTCTACACTGTTTAGTTCACTGAGCACTTAGATTTAAACTGAGTATGAATTATTAGCTACCAAAAGAATACTTGTTTTTAACGGTGAATTTTGAGTGATTGCTTGGATTCTATTAGTTAGGAACGACAAAATGCAGTATATCTATAACTTAATCATGTTTTTTAGGATTGTATTACTTATTGCTCTTGTACTTACTGGTACAGCTTTTTTTTTGCCCCCAACTGTTTTAAATAATTTTTCTAGAATAGAGCTGAGGTAGTATGGTAAACTGTTGACTGTCTAACATGATCAGAACTTGGTCTAAATTGATATATTGATTATTAAAACATTACAAAATGTGAAGTGTTTTTCAAATGATGTGTTGTTTAGCAGACAATCTAGAAATTATGTACTTTGAAGTAGATGTTGTTTTCTTCCAAGCAGTCCCCTTGGAAGGGCATGTACTTGTTCCAGTGGTGATGTCACCTTTCAAAGCATTTTAAAAATTCTGCTTCTGAAGAATGCTGAAGCTTATAATATAGTCCTGTATTTATTTATTTGTTTTTTTAAAAGAAACATTTTATTTTTTTTGCTTTTTCTCCCCAGATCCCCCTAGTTGTGTATTTTAGTTATGGGTCCTTCTAGTTGTGGCATGTGGGACGCCACCTGAACGTGGCCTGATGAGCGGTGCCATGTCCACGCCCAGGATCTGAACTGGTGAAATCCTGGGCCGCCAAAGCAGAGCGCACAAACTTAACCATTCAGCCACTGGGCAGCCCCAATATAGTCCTTTAAATTGCTGTTTGGTTCATTCTTTGGGGGTGAATTGAAGCTGAGAAAATGGTCAAATACAGATTGGGTTCAAATATAATGGGAATTTAATTCATTGATTTCACTCATTAATTTGAAAAAAATTTTTTGAGCACCTGCTGTATATTCTCAGTACTGTATTAAATACTGGAATGTGTGTGACAAGATAATTGTTCTAAAAAATATACTACCATTATATGTGATGACTGCCATTATCATCTAGTTCCTGGCTGCCTCTACAACCATTCTCATTTCCTAACTCTTTTCCTCTTTTTCACTGTATTTGGCAAAACAGCCTCCTTACTGTTCCTTCCTGTTCATATTCTCTTTTCAGGGCCTTTGTGCATCTGTTATATTCTGTATAGATTATTCTTCGTTCAATATTTGTACACTTGCTTCCTCACTTCATTTAACTCTCTGTTCAAATATCAATTTATCAGTGAGGTCTTCTCTGATCTATCTAAAGTACCCCCCATCTCTATCACTTTCCATTCTTTTTATTGTGTTTTCTTCCATAGCCCTTGTCACTACGGCCATTACAGTATTATTTATTGTTAGTCTCCCTAGAATGTAAGTTTTTTGAGGACAGGCACTTTGTTTTGTTCACGATTGTATGCTCAGTGCCTAAAACTTGATAAGTATGATTTGATTGTATGTGCTTGGTAAATATTTATTGGCTGAATAAATGACTGTCAAATTTGTGATTTAGCATGAGGGCTCCAGACCAGTTTTTTCACTGCTTACTCAACATCTTAACCATGCAGTCACGTATATCAAGCTTTCTATGTTTCAAACTTACTAATTATCTTAATTCTAAAAGTCTTTCTGTATTTCCCATCTGGATTAAGAGCAGTGCTTTAATGGGGCCAAATCAGACACCCAGGAGACTCCTAGCCTCATTACTTGTCCTTATTCTACAGATCAAATCTGCAACCAGATGATAATGATTTTATCTCTGAAATACCTGTAAAATCTGTTCTTTCCATTTCTGTTGCCATGCCTTTATTCAGGCCCTCATTTTCTTTCCTGGATGATTGCATTGGCTTCATAACTACTCTCCTCTGTTCTAGTTTTCTCCTTTTCCAGTCTACTCTCTTTATTGTAGCCAGCAGCAAGTTTTCCACCAAGCCAGGCTTAATCTCCCCAGCAGGGTTAAGCATCTTCCTTCTTTGGGCTTATATAGTATATGTTACCTTTTTTATAATATTGCTATAATTTGTTCATGTCTCCCCTCCCTCAGTCACAGTTGACAAATATTTATTGATCTTTGCTACGTGCTAGGTACTGTTCTTTTTGCTGGTGATTCAGTGGTGGAAAAGATTGAGTCTCTGCCCTTGAGTTTATATTCTAGTGGGGAAAATGCAGACAATAAACATGTGAACACAGAATTTTAAATACTAATAAATGCTCTGAGTAATGTAAAATTGGCTATGTGAAAGAGAGTTCACTGATGTTTGCGGGAATTGTCAGAGGAAGCTTCTCTGAGGCAGTGATATTTGCTTGATTCAGGACTAATGAGGCACCGGGTGAAAATGGAGGGGGAAAGTGTTCCAAGTAGAAGGAATATATAGTACAAAGGCCCAGAGTTAGGAAAGAACCAATACAGTTAGTGCTTGACGAGTGAGAGAAGAGTGGAGAATATGGGGCTACAGAGATAGGCAAGTAATAATTTGGAGATCGTGGTACTTTTGCAAAGGAAAGTTGTTAGAAAGTTTTAAGCATGGGAGTAACATTATGTGATTATTTAGAAAGAGTATTCTGGCTCCTCTGTGGAAAATTGACTGTAGCCCCTGGAGAAGGCTCTGCATGGCACATGTCATTAAATCTGTGTTAATGGAATGAATAAGGGAATGAATTAATCCTTTCTCTTTATAACCAGTTTGAATCTCATGAGACTTAAATATTGTCTTCAAGAAGAGAAAAGTGCAAAACCAACATTGTAGAAATGATGGTTGTATTAAAATAAGTCACTTCCTTGTAAGCTATGTATGTCTAACCCTAATTACTTTAATGTTTGAATTACCAAATAATGCCTGAGTTGTCATTAATGACAATTCTTTGTCACTGTGAGTGGAAATGCTGTATTCATTCATTTATTTATTCAGTTAATTATTGAGTGTCTACCATAGGCAGAGTATTCTGCTAAGTTCTCAGAAGTTTCAAGGCTGAGATTACAAGATAAATCAGACCTTGCTCTTAAAGACGCTCCAGTTAGTTGCATGTCATTCAAAAGCTGTAGACTGGATGGATAGTTATGCCTGACCAACAAATCAGGAGGCTGAGAGGTGACCTCCATATATATAGTTCTGTTCATTTTACTTTCCTGCTACTGCTGCTAGATGCTTTCGTTTAGATGTTGAATCTATCATTGGAAGTATAGAGAAAAAGGGAAAATAGAAGAGTGGGTAAAGTTAATGTTACCTTTATTCTCATTGATGTTCTTTGATTTTTATTCTGAATATGAGCTGTGATAAATAAGCAGAATGGCTCATAGGCAAATTTTTGGGAATAATCTTGTCTTATCTCACAACTTTTATGTACATATTTTTAAGATTGTTATTTGTGTTTTTCTAATTTTTTTTAGTGAATGAGATCCCTGCGATCTGTTTTCTTTTAGTATCTAGATTTTTGGCTGGTTATTCAAGCTAAAAGCCTTTACTTTTTACCTAGTTTTGCCTTTTAATTCTGTGGATGAACATTTATTTATTTAATAAATGTTATTTTGGTTTTTTTTTTTTTTTATGTGCCAGGTTATATTCTGGATCCTGAATATTTTTTTAAAGAAATTATAGTATAAGCACATTTGTACCTTTGGAAAAGTAAAATCATGCTTTAACGTTGGCAGATGAATGTGTCTGCTGTGGCAGAGGTTGCTCCGGGATCATGACACTTTCCTCTGAGTGACACTGGGGCTTCATAATCCTCCTGTAGTATCCGTGGCAGCGCTAGGGTTGATCCTAGAGTTAAAACCTGTTTTTCCATAACAAATAGAATTGTATAATGTCTGGGTTTTGGTTTGTTGATTGAGGGATGTTTTGCTCTTTTAGCAAATAGAAGGAGGACTTAACTGTTTATTAAATTGTATCATACTTTTTTAATGTTAGCATTTCCCAGAGAAAGTATTGGTTAGGTGCATCAGGGCGTTGTAATAGTCTAAAATAAGTAAGAGAAAGATTATGAAAAATGTTGACTAATGATCTGCCTTCGAAAAAATAATTGGTAGATGAAGGTATTTGGGTGTAATCTAACACTCAATTGAACACTTTAATATGTTGTGTAAGTTTAATCACCAGAAGCAGCATGCATGTGATTCTTAACTTTTACTGTTATTTCTTTATTTGATATTTATCCCTTGATCTGAAGTGAGCATTTTTAGTAAGCCAGGCTTTGCACTAAAGAAAGGCTTCATGGATTATGAAATAGTGTAGTTGAAGTTTACTGGTGTGGAACCTTAACGTTGAAGCTGAATAAGCCCTTAGAGTTTAGAGTTGGCAGAAACTTTAGAGATCACTTAATGTGTAGAGAGACTTGTAAAAAAAAAAGAAGCGGACTTTCTATATACTAAAGGCTGATTGGCTGTTTTCGTACTTTGAGGAGACTTATGACAATATTAAGCAGGTTGTTTGAGATAAACCAGTCAGAAACTCCCCTCCTCCCCGTTTTATTGTACGTTTACACACATGTGGACACATAAAATAGGAATTACAAGTTATGTGAAACAACATTATTTCAGGCGTTACTGGTAATTTTTGCAGGTCTGGATTAACTACAGTTTTCTTTTGTAATACTGTGAAATTTTTTTTGTAATATCAATTTATTTTGCTTAGAAAAGTAGCATATCATTCCTTTTTTTGAAAATTTACATTCCTAATTATTACTGTGAAATGAAAACTGAGTTTGTAGTAGGGAAGATCTAGATTCACATTCTTGCTCCATAATTTGCCGGGAAATATCTGACATACTATTTAATTTTCTGAGCCTAAGTTTTCTCATTTGTGGGAGGGGATATAATATTGTGCCTGTTGCAAGGTTATTATAAGTATTAAATGAGAAAATTTGTTCAAAGACCCTAGCGTACTGTCTGGCAAGTGCTTAGATGAAAGTCCAGAGGGCAAGTGTTGTTAAATAAATAATTGTTATTTATTCATTCTTTTGATCATGGACATTTTGGTTGTTTGTAGTTTCTTGCTATTATAAACAATGATTTTATACGTTGTCTTGTACATGAGTCCTGGTACTCATACATAAGTTTCTCTAGATTGTACAACTTGGTGTAGGGTTACTGCTTATGACTTTATATATATTATTTATACATATATATATATATATCTCCTCATAGTTGCAATGTGTAAAAGTTGCTCTCTTTTTTTGTGAGAAAGATTGGCCCTGAGCTAACATCCATTGCCAATCTTCCTCTTTGCTTGAGCAAGATTGTCCCTGAGCTAACATCTGTGCCAGTCTGACTCTCTGTTGTACATGGGACACTACCGTAGTGTGGTTTGATGAGTGGTGTGTAGATCTACGCCCGGGATCTGAACCCGTGAGCCCTGGACTACCGAAGTGGAGCGCATGAACTTAACCACTATGCTACTGAGGTAAAAGTTGCTCTTGATCCATACTTTTGTCAGCACTTGAGATTATCAGACTTTTATTAAAAATATTTTATTATGGGGGCTGGCCTCGTGGCTGAGTGGTTAAGTTTGTGTGCTCCGCTTTGGCGGCCCAGGGTTTCACTGATTCGGATCCCAGATGCAGACCTAGCACTGCTCACCAAGCCATGCTGAGGCCGTGTCCCACATAGCTCAACTAGAAAGACTTACAACTAGAACATACAATTATGTACTGGGGGGCTTTGGGGAGAAGGAAAAAAAAAGAGGAAGATTGGCAACAGATGTTAGCTCAGGGCCAGTCTTCAAATACAAACTTTTAAGGGAGACACACAAGGAACAGTGAGAAATGGTTGTGAAGAGGACTAAGCCAATGTAATTACAGAAACAAGGGAGAGAAGATGGATTTGGTTGGCATTGCCCCTTACTATAGTGGAAAATTCGGAGAGTTTGAGAAGCTGAGAAAAGCCTTTGCATTGAGCAAATAGTAAACTTGAGGAGAATAGCTTTAATGGCATGTTGGCCTAGATATCTGATGGAGTTTAGGAGATGACAATATAAGAATTAAGTTGAATGTCAGAGAGATTTGGCAAAAGAAAGAAGTACTGTCACTTCAAAAATAGGAAACAGTGGGCAGAAGCCTATTTTTTAAAAGACAGGTGAAAAAGCTAGTGAAAGACTGAGATCAATGAGGAATAGTGAATAATTAATGATAGAAGTATTGGAATGAGATAATAAGATGTGGAGTCAATAATACAAAAGGAAAGATTAGAAAATAACATTGTAATAAACTTTTTTTTTCAAATTTTTAACCCACATTCAAATTGAGTGTCCTCCAGCCAAAGTGTATTATTTGTACCCTTTGCTTCTTTATTAGTTTTGAAGAGGGAAGCCCTTAATTACGTTCATGGAAGCCACCTGTCAGACAAATGATCTGAACTATAAATAGTCAGTTTCATAGAGAAAAACAGAAACATGAAAGTAGCTGTACAAACAAGATGTACAACCAACTTCTAAATAATTCTGATAGGCTGGGTGTATATCACAATTAATTGTCTCAGCCTTTAGGCACAGCTGTTCTGTTCTTTTATAGAGTTCATTTACATAGTGAATTGTTTCAGAGACAAGCAGAATTTTTCTCTTATAATAAAAGATTCCTAATTAGGGGACTGTGGAAACCTAATGATTTTACAAATCTCTGTAAATATAATGATTAAGACAGAAATTTTAGCAGAACATCCAGTGATTGTAATCTTTATATAGTAATTGCTTTTAGTTATTTTTATCTTAGAAGATGTTCTAGTTGCAGAGTGTATTTTTCATATTGTTTTTCTGCAGAAAAAATAACATTAAAATAAATGTCATGACAAAGATTTCTTTGAATGGCTTTTGTATATTTTTTGTATGTACTTGTGTATACTTTGTTCTTGTATACAAAGTAAAAGTGCTTTGTGAATTTGGTTACAATTCTGTACTACAGTTATGTCATAGTGAGTGTCATAAGCCAAAGCATTCCACTGATCTCTGATTTTATTGTGAAAAACAGAAAGAGATGAATTCTAAGAAAGCACTTCATACTTTCTTTTCTATCAAGCGGCTCTTCTTGTCTACTTCAAACATCTGAGCCACCTTTACCAGAAGATCTTTATAAATACACAAATTACTTACCGCATAAAAATTGGTGATGATAGAATGGTTAGAGGATTATTAGTCAAGGTAAAAAGTTAGGCCGTAGTTCTTTATCCGACTAGTGCAACCTGGGAACATGATTTTTAACATTGCCATGAAAGTAACTATAATGCTTGGAAGGAGGATGGGACAGAGAAGGAACAGGAAAGTGATTTTCTGAAGGTGGAGAGCAAGCTTAACCTTCTCCCTTTTTCTTCCTTTTTGTATTCCTAGGTGGTGTTGTCTTTTTTTTTTTTTTTTGAGGAAGATTAGCCCTGAGTTAGCATCTGCTGCCAATCCTCCTCTTTTTGCTGAGGAAGACTGGCCCTGAGCTAACATTGGTGCCCATCTTCCTCTACTTTATATGTGGGACACCTGCCACAGCATGGCTTGCCAAGCAGTGCCATGTCCACACCCAGGATCTAAACCCTCGAATCTGGGGCCGCCAAAGCGGAATGTGCGAACTTAACCACTGCGCCACAGGGCCAGCCCCATCGGCGTTGTCATTTAAAAATTCTTATATTTGACAGTTCTGAATGGGACAAGGCAATTACATTGTTAATTGTATTAAACCAGTTCATTCTAACCTTAGAAAGTGACATTCCTCTTCAAAGTAATAGAAGGATGTTTTGGATAGGTTTTGGGGGAATAATTTTTTTTGGTCTTCAGAGTTTGAAAAATATATACATTTTAAAGCAGCGTGATCTTTTTTGTCTGTCTTCCTATGGCTGTCATTATTATAACTAATCATAAGATAATATTTCCATTGTAAATTCTTATATTTTAATATTCACAGTTCTATCCTGGGGATTTCATTTGTAATAAATGCCGGCTTGTGAAAAGTCAAGTTAAAGTAGCAAATTTCTATTTACTATAAAAGTAGAATAAATGTAGTCTGTAATATCTGATAATATAACAGAAAATATTTTTTCTTGTTTTTTAACTATTCATTGAATTACACCTAGAGAGAAGTGAATATATCATAAGTGTATTGCTCAGTGAATTTTCACAGATTGACACAGCACCTAGATCAAGAAACAGAGTTTGGTATATTTTAAAATTTTTATGTATTATTTCTAAATAGTATATTCATTTATTCAGTAAATGTTTTTTGAGTGGTTACTGTGTATCAACCAATGTTCTGAGTATTAGGATGCTATCACAGTGGTGAACTAAAGCTGACTTACAGTGTAGGGAGATAAACATCAAATAATCATGCAAATAAATGTATAGTTACAAACTGGTATGTACTCTGAAGGTACATTCTCCTATGAAAGACAGTATAATGAGGTAGACAGTAGGGTAATTGAATATTGGGGAATAAGGGTAGACTGTGCCGTCAAGATTGCTTAGGTTCAAATCCTATTACCATGTCTGGTATTTGTATGACTTTAGGCAAGTGAACTAATCTAAGACTCATTTCTTAACATGGAGGTGAAAATAGTAGTACTTACGTTATATGGTTGGTGTTGAAATTAAAAGACATTATTCATGTAAAAATATTAGATATGCACAATATTGTAGACTCTCTGTATGTATTAGTAATTACTATTTTTGTGTCAGTAGGTGTTGTTTGTTTCATATTGAAACGTATTCTTATTTGAAAATGATATGAAGCATATTTCATAGAGTAGATTCTAATCTCTTCTAGAGTTCAGATCAGATCATCTAAAGGGTTATCAGAATCTAGTTAGATGACATTCTGGCAGTCTTTATAGTATGTTTCAAATTTCAGTGTGTATAACAATCACTCCTATAAATGCAAATTCCTGTGGGTCACTTTCTACACTTACCTGACTCTGGAATCAGTATTTCTTATAAGAACATGTATTTCTTAAGAACACAAGGTTGGAAACCTCTGATCTATAAGTCAGTTTTTGATGCAGACCAAATAGCCAATTATTTTGTCTCATCATTTTAACATTTAATGTTGTAAGATGTTTTTTGTTGTTGTTGTGTGTTTTGGGTGCACACGCTTACTGCAAATGGTAAGAAATATCTCCTAAATCTATACTTGCTCTAGGATTCCCTATTAGTAAATAGTATCATCTAGCAGTTTACCCAACCGAGAAACCTAGATTCATCTTTGATTCCTCCCTTTACTTTTCCTCCCATCTCTAATCCATTATTGATGAAGTTGCTTGCATGGAAGATTTTTGTAACCTCTATTTAGACTTCCCTTTCTCCTGCCCTGCAGCCTGTTTTCCAAAGTTGTCTTTCTAAAACACAGAGCTGATCATGCCTTCCACTTGCATAAATGTCTTCCTTAATAATTACCCACTTCCCAAAGATATCTAAGTTTCTTAGTATATCTTATAAGGCCATTGGAATATAGCTCCACTTTCCTTTATTCCTTATCATCTTGTTTTCTGGGAATATGAAATTTCTTCATGTTCCTTGAGTTCCTTGAAAATTACCATATTTTTTTATGCTTCCATATTTTTTACATACTGCTCTTTGCCATTTTATGTACCTACCAAGACTAATTGCTTATGATCAAGAATCATTACTCATGTCATTCCTTCCCCAGACAGCAACTGTCTCACTCTCTTCCTCAGTCTTTCTTTCAACCACTGTTTATTGAGAACGCACCATGTGCCTGGCATTGTGTAAGAGACCGGGGATGCATGTGTGAACAAGACAGACAGGCTTCCTGCCCTCACTTGTCTTACAGTCTAGTGAAGTCTCTATCAAGCACCCTCCTTTTATTTTGTTCCCATGGTATTTATTACCTACCTCTCTGTTGTATTAAGTGTTTATGTGCCTCTCTTTTCTCATTTAATTTTATCTCCAGGGCTGAGATCATATATTTATTCATATTTCTCACCTAGTATTTGGCACAATGTGTGGCGTATAGTGAGCACTGAAGTATACAACTAAATAAAACTTAGAAATCTAAATATAAAGCTGCTCCCCAGGATAGATCAAAACTATCCTTTATAGAAGATATTTATATTTTTAATTATATAAATAATAAAATGGCTAAATACAATCTAGAGGGGAAACCTATGTTCCTGCTATATAATGTCAGTGGTATAATTTTTTTCTTGAAGAACTTTGGAGGAGCTGCCAGCCCTATGGCTGAGTGGTGAAGTTCTCGTGCTTTGCTTCGGCAGCCCAGGGTTTTGCTGATTTGGATCCTGGGCACGGATATGTCACCACTCATCAGGCCATGCTGAGACGGCGTCCCATATGGCACAACCGGAGGCACTCACAATTAGAATAATACAACTATATACTAAGGGCTTTAGGGGGAGGAAGAAGAAGGGAAAAAAAAAAAAAGAAGATGATTGGCACAGTTGTTAGCTGAGGTGCCAGTCATTAAAAAAAAGGAACTTTGGAGGAATATCCTATCATTTACAGTTTAATTTTAAAATATTTAAGCCATTTATATCAATTTAATTTATAACTTATTTAAAATAATCATTTGAAATAAAGATTATAGAATATATAATTTTATTATTAAGATTATATATTCATATAATTTTAAATAGAAGTTCTATTCAAATGAATGATTAACTGTTTTCAGCTAATTTTCTTTATGTTTAATGTTCTATACCTAGGTCAATCCTGGTCTGTATCTTATAGTTATATAATAACATGCTTATAATAAACCAATTAAAGACATGGTTTTTGCTCATAGAATTTTAAATCAATTACATTAGTGAACTGGTAGATGTCACATTGAATTTATCCAATCAAAGGCATGAAATGATAAACCTCAACAAAGACCTTTTTTCCCTCCCATTAGTATATAAGCCTTTTTCCCTTGAAATCATTCAAAATGAGCAATCCTTTGGAATTATAGAAAGGAAGATATATTTTTGTAAAAATAGAAAGAAGAAAGTGTAAAATAAGGTAACTTGACAATCCAAAATTGAAGTGGAGGAAAAGAAATCTGAACCCTGGGTTATTGGGAAGACAATCTTAAAATGTTACAGATCAGCAGAACTTGCCTCACCTCTTCCTGCTGTCGTTATTATAAGAGTAGGACACTGGAACAAGAACCCAACAAAGCTATTCTCTTCCAGTCTCTGAGAAAAAGAGATAGCAGGTCTAGTTGTAAGGAAACCTTACATACATTAGTTGAAGTTTAACTATCTATGCTTATGGTGATCACATCATTTATAATACAACCTGAGATACTTTGGGGGGTATTAATAATTACACTGGCACAATGGGTGTAAATTGGAACCCAGGCAGATCAGACATCTATTGTCATAACTGCTGCAATAATAATTTGAAGAATGTGTCATGGGAACCTCAAGAAGGGAGATTATAGGTTAGAGAAAACCTTTACATGGCTGAGCCAAACTTCTAAAGAATGAAGATTTCCCCCAAGTTGGGTAGAGAGACAAAGGGCATACCAGGCTGAAGAAGTCTGGTGCCATCGTGTTGTCCATGTAGCCCTGCCCCTATCCAGATCATTCTCTCTCAAGAAATGCTTCATGTCCATCCTTCTTCTAAAGCATCTCTTTGAAAATGTTCAGTTTTTAGTATGATAAAGCTAACATTTAAGACGATTATAATTAAACTGATTTACTTGCAGTAGTATTTGATTGATAGGTTTTCCTTGCCCATCTCTACTACAGTATTTATATTTAAAATATACCAATAATTAAAAGAAGATTATTATCTGCTATCGTTGCTTGAGAGGAAACAGGATTATTTTCATTGTGTGAAGGAAGATAATACTTGTTCTGCGTTCCAGATGGTCACCCCAGAAAAAATGGATGAAAATTACAATGGGGTGGATTTTGATATCCGTATAAGAAAAAATATTCTACTACTCTATCCAAAGATGGAATAGGCTCTCCTGGGAAGTTCTGAATTCCTCTGCATTAGAGGTAAAAGGAAGGCCGTTTTCCCAGGATGCCATCATTGGGATAGATCCTTCCCTACTGAATTATATAACTCTGATATTAATAATTCTTAGATTTTGAGGAAATGTTAGAGAGTTTGAAGCAGTGCTTCCTCAACTTCTTACCCTGTGGGTAAGGGTGAGAAGATGTATTCCCAGTGTCTTTGCTGGTGGAAGAGAGATTTGCTGCTGGCTTTTGCAAAGGTTATATCAACTATAGTAATTTCCATGTATTTTTAATCATTTACATCTGCTTACAGTAATCATCGAAAATATTAAAGATATAATTACGTACATATCAGATTTGTGTAGTCATATTTAATTTTATTATATTAATTCTTATGCACCCAGTTTTTCTAGTTTGTTGGTTGTTAGCATTTGTTCATGTGTATTCACAAATAAATCACAGAAAATATTGTTCAGCTCTGCTCTCCTAATTCCTCTTTGAAATTTTTAGAAGACAAATAAGGTGATAAAAGTTTCTACTTTATTTCTATTTATTTATTTATTTTTGGTGAGGACGATTGTCCCTGAGCAAACATCTGTGCCAGTCTTCCTCTATTTTTTGTATGTGGGATGCCGCCACAGCATGGCTTGACAAGCAGTATTACAGGTCCACATCCAGGATCTGAACCGCTGAACTCCAGGCTACCATCAAAGTGGAGCACGCAAACTTAACCACACACCACCTGGCCAGACAGTTTCTACTTTAAAAATGAGCAAACTTGGCTCCATAAAAGTAACGCACTAAAACACATAACAAAAATGCATTCATTTAGACACTAATGTGTGAGTTAAACATTTGCTTGGTCTAACTACATAACTTTCACATTATTATTGATCCATAAAAATTATTTTTGCTAGTGAAATAATAACTTTTAATTACTGTTGCTACTATTTATTGAATATCTGTTATGGGCTAGGTACTGTGCACATACACAGAGAATTAAGCCAGAGAGGGAATGAATATAAATATAATGTATGTCTGTAGACATACATATAGATATAGACAGAGAAAAGGTTTATTTACTGTAGCTTTCTCTTGGTGGTTTTCTGTATGTATGTATGTATGTCTATGTATATGTGTATGTGTTTATGTAATATTAAATTGCTGGATATTTAGAGTTGACTGCAGTTATTTCATTACTTCCAGAGGGATTCATCAGGAACACGCTTAGGACTAAAAAGTTACACAATAAGAGGAAAAGAGCTACTGTAATACTAGTAGTTCTTTTGTGTTTTGCTTCCTTGCATTTGAATGGTTGGCCATCATAGTCAGCTAGCCGCGGTTTTTTTTTCTTTTTCCCTTATGCAGCTGTAGGTTTCCTAAAATTTAAGGCTTCTGAGAGAATGTTCTAGTAGTATCTCATTTGTGCTTTATTCTTCTTACATAGCAGTACTAACATTAGACAGTTTTGGGGAGCTAAGTTGGAAACATTTAGCAAGAGTAGGAAGAAATAAAGAGAGACAAACCTCTCCTTAAATTTCTTTTGACTTCTCCTCCATCTCCACCGCCCCAGTAAAATCCGCATTGCTCTCACCTTGCTCACTACTCTTCCTTGTATAAGTTCTAACTATCTAGCATAGGAGTTGGCAGACTACAAGCTTGTGAGCCAGGTCTGTTTATTGAAACATAGCCACATTCATTCATTTATGTATTTTCTATGATTGCTTTCCTGGTACAACAGCAGAGTTAAGTAGTTGCAACAGAGACCTTATGGCCTGCAAAATCTAAAATACTGTCTGGAACTTTACAGAAAAAGTTTTCAGGCTCCTGATCCATCAGGTAAAGAAGAAACCAGAGATTTCTCATTTCCTTTACCGGGGGAACTTTAACCTCATATTTCAAGTTAGAGTTTTCCATAGGAACACTGTAGCAAATAAGCCTTACATAGTACTTCGTGTCTAAAATGGCCCTAATACTATTTTGAATTGGTCTGGGAAGTAACATAGTTTCTGGGAGGAAACATATTCTGTCTTTCAGCAAATATATTATGAAGAAACTTTGAAACTCTTCTATAGTTGAGGATTCCTGATAATTAGTGAAAGGGAAAGAGGTGAGGAGGGGAAGGAAGGAGAAAGACTGGTTCATTTTGATTTGGATTGACAATGAGAACATCATTATAGTGTGTTAAGTTCACTTTATATCATTACTCATTAGGCAAACATTTGAAATAATGTTGGCTTCTCACCATCTGGCAATTTTCTAATTGTGTGCATGAGTTTTTTGTTGTTTTTGCTGATTGTCACTTTTCTTCCACTTGTATGTAAGTTTCATTAAAGAAGGATCTGTCTTGCTCATTGGTGTATTACCAGTACCTAAAATAGTACTTGACAATAATAAGTGTTTAATTAATACTTGTTGAAAGAATGAACTCAGACATGAGATTTTATTTTTGTAACAATATTGCAGTTTTTCAAAAATGTCTGCTATCAATTTGTACCTAGAAAATAGGCAATAATTAGAAGTCTGCAAACTTTTGTGAAGAATGTATCTTTTCATGCTAATTGTCTTAACCGTTAGTCCTATCAGATTGTTACATAGTATTAACTGTCTTCACTTAAGTGAAACTTTTTGTTTGATGCCTGACAACCTAATTATAAATTGATGTAGAATAGTTAGATTATATATTTCCATTAGATGAATTTCACACTGGCTTTAATGATCCTTAACTCTGACTTTGTAAATACTGTAGGTTCTATATTACCTTAAGGGTTGTTATAAAATTTTTATAAAGTTCTCAGATATAGTTAAATCATTTTAATACCCTTGGCTTATTTGTAATTTTCTTCCTTAATCTCTCCAAACAGATACCATTTATTATAACAAAAAGTATTACTAAATACTAATGGTGACCTATTCGTAGTTTCTTGCAATTCTTTTTAATGAGATCTGATCCCATGCAATGATGAGCTGTTTTCATTTTACTTCTAAGATAACTTCAAAGAGTCACTAATTATGAAGACATATCCTAAACCTCTTAAAATTAGATTGAATCTCATTGAAGTTAAAAAAAAATCCAGAATTTATAGGAGATGCTCTAAAATCAAATGAAGGATCTCAGTATGTAGCAATTTCAAAGTCATTGGAAATTGCTGGGATATATAGTATGCTTAGTGGTTTGACACTAACCAGTTTTTGCTTGTGATGGCCAATACCCAGAATAACAGAATGGAGCAAAGTAGGCAAATGCAAGCTAAATGTAAAATAGGACAATTACAAAGTTTCATTTGCTGAGGAAAACACTGATTCAAAACAAACAGTTCCTTAGTTTTGTGTTAACAGATAAAAATCTCAAAGGCAGTCATAATGACTCTTAAACTAAACTATCAACAATGTGATATTGTTTTTTTTCTTTGGATTGTGGTTTTGTTTGTTTAAAACAAATAGGATGCTGAATATATTAATAGAAAAATAGCTGGTAGCAACTTAAGGAAATTGACACTCTATTCCATGGGTTGGCAAACTTCCAACCACAGGGCTGTATCTGGCTGTGGCCCATTTTTGTAAAGTAAGTGAGTTAAGAATGATTTTTATATTTTTAAAGCATTTTTTTGTTTCAGTGTTTTTGGGGGGGGGGTGGTGAGGAAGATTGGTCCTGAGCTAAGTCTGTTCCCAGTCCTCCTCTTTTTGCTTGAGGAAGATTGTCTCTGAGCAAACATCAGTGCCAATCTTCCTTTATTTTGTATGTGAGATGCCGCCACAGCATGGCTTGAGATGAGCAGTGTGTATATTCATGCCTGGGATCCAAACCTGCGAACCCTGGGCCACTGAAGTGGAGCATGTGAACTTAACCCCTATGCCACTGGGCCACCCCCATCTTTCTGTACTTTAAAGATGTCACACCATACTCTTCTCGTTTGCCTAGTTTCCCACGAGAAATCTGCTGTCATCCATTTTTTTCTTGTTCCTCTGTATGTAACTTGTCCTTTTTATCTGGTTGCTTTTAAGATTTTCTCTACGGGTGGTTTTGAGCAATTTGATTGTGATGTGACTTGGTCTAATTTTCTTCATGTTTCTTGTGGTTGGGATTGTTGAGCTTCTTGGATTTATTGGTTTATTTTCATCAAATTTGGAAAGTTTTCATCCGTTATTTCTTCACATATTTTTTCTATCCCTCATTTCTTTCCTTTGACGACTGCAATTACACATGTTGTAATTGTGTTAGGCTGCTTGAAGTCCCACAGTTCACTGATGCTCTTTTCATTTATTTATATTTTGTCTCTTTTTATTATATTTTGGATAGTTTCTATTGCTTTGTCTTCAGGTTGGCAATTCTTATCTGTAAATAAATATAGATAAATCTATAAATAAATACCTTCTATAAAAAGTATTATGCTGTTATTCCCATCAAATGTATTTTAATCTGAGACATTGTAGTTTACATCTCCAGAAATTCAATTTGAGTGCTTTTTACACCTTTCATGCCTCTCTCTAAGGTTTTTAACATACAGACTATGGTTATAAAACTGTTTTAATGTCCTTTTCTGCTAGTTCTAATATCTGTGTCAATTCTGGGTCATTTTCAATTAATCAATTTTTCTGCTCATCATAGGTCATGTTTTCCTTCTTCTTTACATGCCTGATAATTTTTGACTGGATACTAAACTTTGTGAATTTTGCCTCATTATGTGCTTCATATTTTTTCTGTTCTTAGAAATCTTCTTGAGCTTTGGTCTGAGACACACTTTAGTTACTTAGTTTAATTCTTTCAAGACTTGTTTTGAAGATTTGTTAGGTGGTATCAAAGAAATATTTAGTCTATATCTGATTGTTTCCCACTACTGAGCCAAGACTTCTCTGAATACTCTAACCACTGCCCCATGAACTACGAAGTTTTTCAATCTGGGTTTTAGGAACAAGCACTGCTCCCTGTCCTGTGTGAAAACAGGGTACTCTTCCTTTAATTCTTTTGAGTGACAATTTTCTCACACACATGCACCAATCATTGCTATACTGATTACCTGAGGGATCCCTTTGCGGATCTTGAGAGTTCTCTCTCTGCAATGCTCTCTTCTCTAATAACACTTCTGGTCTCCTTGGACTCTGACCTCTATCTCTTCAACTCAAGACAGTTTGCCTGGTTTTCTCGTCTCAGCACCAAGGCCTGGAAACTCTTTTAAGTCAGTAAGCTGGGGCAATTGTAGGACATGCTTGTTTATTTCTCATCTCTCAGGATCATTGTTCTTTATTTCTTGATGTCCAGTGTCTTGAAAACTATAGTTTCATATATTTTGTCCAGTTTTTTGGTTGATCCAAATAGGAAAATATTTTTGGTGCCTGTTACTACCTTGTAGCCAGACGTGAAAGTTGGGATTGGAATTTAAGATGCAGTGGTCAAATAATTCCAGGTGATGATACACACAGTTGGACCATAGATATGAGTGGAGTAGACATGTGTAGGTCATTGAATGAATGATCCACATGGCCTTTGAAGTCACCTGGGTAGATGGATTTGAGATAGAGAGTAAGACTTTAAATAGAAAGTAAGACTTTAAACCAAGAGCCAAAGTTATAAAGTTTTAATACTGCATGCTTTATGTGTTGGTTAGGAAAATGCTCTTTTAAAATTATGTTAAATTGTCTTATCTTTTCTTCTAGAACCTTCTGATAACTTAAGGGAGATTCTCCAAAATGTGGCCAAATTGCAAGGAGTATCAAATATGAGAAAGCTAGGCCATCTGAATAACTTTACTAAGGTAAGTAAGTTGAATGTTTATGAATATTATCATTGAAAATTCTTTGCTCCTTATCATACTTATTAGATGCTTCTTAACCATCATTAACAAGAAATTCTTGAGTATTCATTCAGTACCAGTGCTTTTCTCTGCTGCTTCTTAGGGATTTTGTCATGTATTTTTAAATTAAAAAGTATATTTGAATAATGGAATATGTTTGTTGTAGAAAATTTGGTAGGTTCAGAAAAGAATAAAGAAAAAAAAATCACTGAGAAGTCCATAATCTAGTCCTCACTGTTATTCACGTAATGATGTATTTCTTTTGCCTTTGCATGCTCATTTTAATGTGATAATGTATAATACATGTTTATGCATATTACACGTGTGTTGCATTTCATAGGCATAACCATAATTCCCAGAGAAGTATTAGGCTTTTCTCTCTCTTTCCCTGGTGCTCTATTGCCATTATCTGGATCTCAATTAGAGCCCAAGATAAACATAGGAGCCCTCGTCCCAAATAAATATTGACTTGATCTCTATTAGCAGCCAAGAATTCCCGAGTTTGATAGATGGGTTGGTATGTTTTTGAGCCTGGTAATGTTGGACAGCCAACTCTTGGAAACACTAAAATGGCTGTTATTTGAGGTGATGCCATAAATAGAAAACAGAATGGCTCCTTTGGGAAAAATTTTTTTTCCCTTTTAAATTTACTAAATAAAAATTGTTCTGCTACATTTTAAATGTAGGAATAATTGTATGTTTTCACCTCTTACTTCTCAAAGTGTGATCCACAGACGAGTAGCTTGGGCATCACCTTGAGATTGTTTGAAATGTACTATTTTTGGCCCCAGCACAGATCTCTGAATCAGAATCTACATTTTAATAAAGATTCTCAGGTGAATTTGTGTGTACATTAAAATTTGAATGGCACTGTTTTAATCCTTCCAAAATGTTGAATTCTGTGCTGTCTAGTAATTGGACTGTGGCTTGGATTCGATTATATTTCACAGAAATAAAAGGGGAAGAGAATATAGTCACCATGTAACAAAGTTGTCTTTTCTGTATGTGTTGTGCAATAAATATAAAATAGGTTAGATGTTTGTTTCATGGTTAGGAAAGCAAGCACATATGCATTTATTTTTCCTTAGTGAACTTTTGAAATATTCTGGCATTTATTTTTATATGACAGATGAGGAAATTATTTTATATGAGGATGAGAAAGTGAGTTTTTTAAAACAACTTTCAAAAACATTGAATAGGTCCTTGAGAAGGGGTTTTCAAAAATATCCCTATGTATGTTTTCATTTTTATGAATATAACAAAAATCTTCAGATGCTTTTTTTCAATGTGCTAATCAGATAATGTCAAGTCTTTGAGACCCAAAGTTTTTCCAAGGTTGCAAATTACATCTCCTGGTTTCCTGCCTTCTGTTTAACTTCTCAGTTTTATCTCATCATTCTTGACTCTAGTAAGTCTTACCACTCACTGGCCTAGATTTAACTGTTAAAAACAATTCAGTAGAGGTTTATGTCCTGTTTGAACTCCTGGTTCCCATCATAATCAGGTTGATACCTAAATATGTAGTTCCACATCTTCTGAAAGTTGGGGATGGATGTAAGAATGGCAGTGATTTCTGTTATTTTGCTCTGGCACCAGTATGGCTCCTAAAGCAATCTTAAAAATCGAGAGCAGCACTGTCTAGTAGAAACATAATGTGAGCCACATATGTAATTTGAAATTTTCTAGTAGCTACACTGAAAAGTAAAAGGAAACGTGAAGTTATTTTTAGTAATATATTTTCTTTAATCTAGTATATCCAAATTATTATCATTTGGTATAATTAATATAAAATATTAATGGGATATTTAACATTTTTTCATACTAAATCTTGAAATCAAGTATGTATATTACACTTATAGCACATCTCAATTCAGACTAGCCGCGTTTCCAGTGCTCATAGCCACTTATGGCTAGTAGCTACCAACCATAGTGGACAGTGTGCATACAGAACTTTTTCGAATAGGAATGTTTTGAACATCTATTTCTAGGACTCTGTTGGATGCCTTTCTTTTTCCCTTCTCTATTCCCCATTTATTTCTATCTAGATCCCAGGCTCTCTTGGGTTAGGGTCTGTTCCTCCCCCTCTCTTTTTCCCTCCTCCATTTTCTTGTTTTTCTGTCTTTGTTTTGATTTTTTCCCACAGTATTTGACTAAGTTGTTCCTCCAGTTGGTCTGTCCTTGATTTGTGCTCTCTCACTCTCTTCTCCCCTTTCTCCTTCTCTCCACTCTCTTCTTCTTCTCCCCTCTCTACTTCTTCCACTTTCTCCCCTTCATCTCCTCTCCTTCACCCTTCCCTACTCTCTTCCTGGTCTCTCCTTCCCTCATTCCTTCCTCCTTACCCATTCCCTCCTTTCCCCCATAGTAGTGCTGTAGAGTATAGAATGATTATCTCTGTAGTGAAGGCCCTAGGCTTTTGGGCTTTTTGTACTCATGTTTGTATTTTTGTTTTGCCATGTCTTTTCTTTATAATTATCACACTTCCCTCTGGCCATGGTGACAACTTATAGCAGCCCTTTTATTTGCTGCTTTAAATTATTTATGAATTTAAAAACTAGATAACCAAGCTTACTAGAATTTGTCTACAATATGAGGGACTAAACCTTGAGTCAGGGTCTGAGGGGCTATCCCATTGGTGACGTCCATGAATGTTGGATTTAATAGAATCTATTTTGGCTGCCTGGTAATGTAATAGGAAAAGCATGAGCTTTAGATCAAATAGATGGGGTAGTGCCTTTCTACCCGGGATTTGTTTTTTGTTTTCTTTTGTATTTTTTGCTAGTTTTCTAGGTTCGGGCTGACTCTGTAGCTTGAGTTGCAGATTGGTAAGCTGTTACTGTAACAGGGTTTTTCAGCCTCTGCAATATTGACATATTGGGCCAGATAATTATTTGTTTTGGGAGGCTGTCTTGTTCATTGTGGGGCGTTTAGCAGTGTCCCTGGCCTATACCCACTAGATGCCAGTAGCACTGCTTGTGACAAGCAAAAATGTCTCTAGACATTGCCAGATGTTTACTGGGGGACAGAGTCGTCCCTGATTAAAAACTGCTGCTGTGAATAAATGTCTGTGGATTTTATGATAAAATTTCTCCAAATGCCTAGCACAAAATAATTGCTTACTGAATTTAATCATAATATAATGTGTCTTTGAATTCCATTTTGTTGGAGAGCTAGGTTAATAAACCTAGCCAGTATTCCTATAAAATCTGAAGTTCATTTCCTTATAAAATAAAACTTAGAAATTCTCAGAAATCTCTAAGAATAGCTCTATAGAATAAGAAATCAAGAAAAATAATTATGATGTCAGGAGAGTAGTTAGTTAGTTAGACTAGTTAGGAGGGAGGTAGTCACTCTTCTCTGTGTTCCCATAACAGGTTTTCTATGTGTATACTAAATTTTTCTATTCTTTTGTTATTATTATTATTTTTTGTGGGTTATTATCTTATTAAACTGAGTTTCTTAAACACAAGAAATATGTAGTGTTTATTTTCCTGCCTTTATATTCCTCTCTACCTCAAAGCCTGGCATGTAAGTTGTTTAATTAAAGGTATTATATTACGTTTGGAAGATTTTGCATTTTAAATATGAGTTTTTGTTGTACTAGCGTTTGTTTTGTTATTATATATAAGTCCAGCTGTTAGGATTAAGTAAATTTAGTAGATCAGTGGGGCTGAAATATTGTATAGGGTGGACTTCATCTCCAGAATTAAACCTCCTTTTAAGATGTGAAGAGAGGGTGCTAGTGATGTGATCTTATAACCATGTGAATGTCACACACCCATACTTGCTTTCTGACATCATTTCACTAGATAAAGTAATGTGTACAACAGACTGCTGATGAATATAATCTTAGTCTACTATTTTTAAAACTGACAACATGCTCATAATCTAAATACCGGTTTTTAAAAGATGAAAATATTTAAACTTTTACATTATAAAAATTCTCTTTTCCTGTATTTAGTTTCATATATTTAAGTTAAAAGCTCCAAAGGAATCTTTATTTTGTTGTTTTAAAAACTTCAAAAATAGTATAAGCTTAAATATAAAAAATTGAAATGATATGGAACAATATTTGATAAGAAGTGAAAGTCCTCACTCACATACTCTTCCTGTACACCTACCCAGTGTGACAAAAATGCCATTCTCCAGAGGTAACCGCTAGTATTCGTCCTTCTCTGGTATAATTATAAATGTGTGTGTGTGTGTGTGTGTGTGTGCACACCTTTGTATATTTCACTGAGTTGTGAGAATTAAATGAGCTAAACAAAAGGAAGTGTTTAATATTTACCATTGTTATATGTGTACACACAAAGGTTTTTTTTAATGAGATATATTGGTTTATAGTTTGTGTTTTTCCACTTCCAGTGTATCATAGAATCCTTTCCTTTTCTACAAATGTAGATCACCTGTTTTTTTAGAGCTGCATACATTTATGTGGACAGATGTATGTGTGTGTGTATATCCATACATACACATATATGTATATGTATACAAATGTACATACATATACATATATATGCATATATACATAGACTATAATTTATTTAATCATGCTACCATTAAAAAATAGAACTTTTTTCTACTTCTTTTTGCTATTTTAAATAATGCATTAGTAACGCTCTTGTGTACTTTTTTGTGCAGGATAGAATTTTAGAAGTGTGATTACTTAGTCAAGAGCATTTGTACTTTTTGTTTTAAAATACTTTTAAAATATTATAAATATATGAATATTGAAAACAACAACTAAATAAAGTCCTTCTAAATTGCCCTCTCAAAAGACCATGCTGTGGAATTCTAATCTGTGATGGTTTTTTTTTAAAGTGTAGGTTTTTCTGTTTGTTACTTATTTAGGACAACTATTCATTTAACCTTCAGAGCAGTATGAGTAAAATTGGAATAGCATTTAACTGCCCAGTGTTAACTGATTATTTTATTTCTAAAAACCTAATAATTTTAACAAGCATCTCAGACATTTTTATTACCTAGAGACGGTTTAGACTTCTATTTTAACTTGGTCAGAATATAATATTGTTGATAGCCCCTTTTGAATATTTTAGTATTTATAAGAAAGTCATATGGATTAATTATAACAGATTGATTGACATTGGACATGGCAAAATAAACCAGTGACATGTTATCAAAACCTTTACTCCATTTTAAAATATTATGTAGTAGTGTTTTGTTTGTTTTGCTTATATAAAAAATTGAATTTAACAGTTATGCTCATAAAATAATTGTGGGCTTCTGATGATATTGAATGCTTAAGTTGGTTTATAAGTAACAAATTCAGCAAACTTAATTCAACTGAGCAAAAGTAAAAAAGAAGTTACTTGCTCTCATGATAAGGAAGAACAACGTTGGGTCCTAATTTTGGGCATAATACCCAGGGATTGAAAAAATGTTAATTACATTCTGTCTCTCCATTTCTCAGCACTCTTTTCTTTTAGGGTAGTTTCATTCTCACACACTTTCCATATGACTAAGATACATCCTCTTTGCAGCTTTCAGTCATAAAAGGAGAAGGTAGCCCTCTTTACCATCTTCTACAGGAACTCTGATCCTATTTGGCCGAATTCAGCTAGGCATTGTGACGGATAGTCGTAAAAACACATGGGATGTGGAGCAGTGGAAAGTTCGATGTCTAAGTAATTTAGCATTTTAAGTGACTGTTAGGAGGCTAATTCTTATATTTTGAAAGGTCTTTAACAATTTCTCAAATAATCAGTGATTTATTCTATTAAGGATTGTTATATTAATAATAAACCTGTGTGATGGGACAGGCATATTACATTTTAATAACTTAGATGGGAGACAGAAAGTTACCAGAAATGGCTAAGATAGTAGTGAAGAAACTGCTACCTAGTGATTGAAGATTAATTAGTAGTTCAATCAGTACTTGAGGCAGGATGAGATCCTCATTGTTTAAACTCACCAATTCAGCATGCTTGTTATTTCTGCCTGCCTCTTTCCTAGAGTAAGAGTGAAAGGGTTTGATTTGTACTTTAGGATTTGGTTATTTAAATTAGGAGATAATTAGTAAGGTAGTGAGTCAGTCACTACAAGAATTTTGCATTAAAATAACCTATTCTTACTCCTGATATTTTGAAAGTTATAATAGGTGAACTCCTATTGATGAAAAATGAAAGTATAATATTTCTCTGATAACCAAAAATTCGGAATCTTATTAATGTCTTATCTAATTTCTTATTCCTGATATATATGGATTGTTTACATATAGAAAGTTTAATCTCTGCTTGGGATAATTCTAATTCAAAAGGGATATTTTCATTTAAGACTGATAAATAAGGCCCTCTTCTATAATTCTGGAAACAACTTGGAAGCATTATTTAACCACCATTGAAAGAAAGCACAGCCCTCACATATATAACTCTCTGGAAAATAGGCACTGATTATGAGAAATATGCTGTTTCATTGTAAGTTGTTCTTTTTAGTTGTTACTTGTGATTTTCCAGTTTCCAACTGAGTGGACATTTTTCTCAGAAACGTTTCTTGCAGTTGAAATGCATTGATATTAGCAGAAAATGATACTCCTTTCTAAATACTTTGCAAATTCTGTCTGTTTTTTGGAGATCATTAATAATAACTTTGAATTTTTTTTTACTTTTTCATCAAAACTGCTAACTCTAGCAAATGGTGAACAGTTAAATAGTTTGTGGTCTGAGAAGGTGAGTAATTTGGAAATGATGTTTCTCTGAATCTGTAGTTTTCTACAAGGATATCTGGCAAAGATAATGCAGGAAATGAGAACCAAGTATACACTGAGGGGAGAAACCAGCCCTTGACAGGACAAGTCTTTGTATACTTTATTTCTAGGATTTCACACCATTTCATTTTGTTAACCTCCATTACTACTGTAGCAGAAGGATGGAAATACTGCCATTTTAGAAATTGAGTTGGTATATATAAATCATTGTTTTAAGAAAGTAACATTTTTCTCATTTTAAAAGCACAATATTTTATATGTTGATATAAACAAATTCCAAGCCTCATTTTTCTATTAAGTTTATGAATTAAAATATGTCCAAGCTCTAAGTAATCGTAACAAGCAAATAAGCAGTCCATATTTTTGTTTTTTATTAGTATATGGTACCATACAATGACAATGCTAGTAATCTGAAATGTCTGGGGAATCTCAAATAAATACTAAATTATTTTTAGCAGTGATAAGTGTAGTGTTTTTGTTGTGTTTTAATTCTTTGAAATGGGCAATTTTTGTATGTGTATTTTTAGTTAGCTGTTCTGGAAAAAATAATAGTTAAGTTCACTTACTCCTTTTACGTGTATATAGCCAGAGTGCAGTTCTCCAGACTCTTGATTCATATCACTTTTGAAGCTGGAGAAATGAAGTAAGATGGTAATGTTCAGTTATGCTTTTTTTTATATCCAATTCACGCCCCCTGTCCCAAGTAAATAATTTTAATGCAAACTGTAGTAAGATATTTCATGGTGGGCTCTGGACTCAGACTGGTTTGGACTGATTTCTGGCTATACCACTTAGTAGCTTTGTGCTCTCGGGAAGTCTTATTACTGTCTCTAAGCCTTAGTTGGCTGCATTTACAAAAATATTCCAGTATTAGGGTTGACAAGATTAATGGTCAAATAATGTTACTTCTGTTACTATTCATAAATACTAGCTATATAAAAATGCCCTCAGATTATGTAAGTAATACACATTCATTGTCAACATTTATAAAATACAGAAAAGCACAGAGAGGAAAATAAATGACTTATGATTGCACTTTCATTTTTAATGTTGAAATTTTGATGTATAGACTTTTTAAAAAGTGTGTCTTTAAAAAGTGTATATCTTTTTAAAAAATATGTATTTTTTGGAATCTTTTCTTTCACTTACCGGTACGTTATGCATGTTTTTCCTCATGTTTAAGTATTATATAACATTAACAGCTGCATAAGTTTCCTCCTTTATAAACATTTTGTTTCCAGTTTGTTACTATTGTAAATAATGTCATGAGCATCTTGTGCTTGAACCCACTTTACATTTTGGATTATTTTATTAATATAAATTACCAAAAAGTAAGTCCTGATCCTGGTGCATTTTTCTAATTTATTTTACAAAATGTTTTCAGTATATAATCTCATCAGCAGTGTATTTTCTTATCTGGTATAATTATGTTAAAAAACAATTTCTTGCCAATTTGGTAAGCTTTATTTGAAGTGGCATTTTTCGATGTATTTGATTCAGATGTAAGGAAACAGGAAATATATTGTGTTTATTTATCAATTTTATTTCTTTAGTAAATTCTTCATACATTTTCTTTGCCTCTTCTGTAAAGTCTTTCCCCAATTTGCTTAGACCTTTCATGTTATAAGGGCCTGTCTGTATTACTTTACTAGGTGAGAGTGGAGTGTTATGGGCTGAATTGTGCCTCCCTAAAATTCATTTATTGAAGTCTTAACCCTCAGTACCTCAGAATGTGTTTGTATATGGAGATAGAGCCAGTAATTAAAGAGGTAATTAAGGTGAAATTAGGTCATGTGGGTGGTCCTTAATCCAATGCTGGTGTCCTGATAAAGAAAAGGAGATTAGGACACAGACATACACAGAAGAAAGACCAGATGAAGACATAGAAGATAGCCATCTACACACCAAGAAGAGAGGCCTTGACGAAAAAGAAACTCTGTCAAATACCTTGATCTTGGATTTGTAGCCTCCAGAATCATGAAAACATAAATTTCTGTCTTTAAGCCATCCAATCTGTGGTATTTGTTACAGCAGCTTTATCAAAGTGATATAGGGCCTTAACCTTTTGCCTGTCATATTTTTGCAAATATTTTTGACTAATATGTTATTTAACTTTTAATTTTAGGTATGCAATTAGTTTTTTAGAGGTGTAGAATTTTTTTTCTGTTGTCTTAAAGCCTAGGAAATCTTAGATTATTATTTTAAATCTATATTTATGTATAAAAAATTCTTATCTTTCTCAGTTTTTAAGTACTTACAGCATTGTACAACAAAACAGGAAAAATAACAAAAAATTTTCATACTCTTTGAAAATCTAAAGCTTCTTTATCTATCATTTTTCAGAATTTTAAGGATTTTATCAGGATACCAGTACAACCATTTTGGATAAAGACCTATGAACAAAAGCTCTGTAGCTTGTTTTGCCTATTTACCTATTTACACAACATTTTCCAACCACATAAAGTGATCATTTGTATAGTCTCCTTCCCTGCTATGAAAATATTGCAGTAGCTGAGAGCTGCTCTATTCCTATTCCCTACTCTGTTCTATTTGGAATAACTCTTTTTTTTTTTTTTTGCCTCTAAAGAAGAAATTGGATAGGAAATTTTACAAGGATCCTACTAATAGGATAGTGAACCTACATCATTAGATTTTTGCTATAGTGTTGTGCCTTTATTTCAAAAGGCACATTCTTGGGTCCATTCCTTTCACAGAGGCAGATGTGCTGGTCATTTTGGTTGGTTTATTCTGTATGGTTGAGATGTTCATAACTTCATGCTGAGGAAGAAGAATAATAGCACTTAGAAATCCTTCTGATTCTTCAATACTAATTAAGTTATCAACTTTCTCTTTAATCCATTGTAGTTAGATTCAATACATAACTTGAGAAACTTTTATGTAACTTTTAGATAAAAGTCAGTTTTCAAAACTCAGACTAGATTAAAATGGTATATAGTCATCCAGGTAGGATGCAAGCAGCTAGTATTAGATCATTGTTCTTAATGAAAACAACTAGGAAAGCTGCTTTGAAGGCAGCGGGAAACTGCTCAGCCAATAAGTGTAGGAGCCAGAGCTTCAGAGAAGGGAGAATCTTGTGGAGGTGAGCTTACTTCTCCAACAAGTTTTCCCTGGGGGATACTTGCTAATGTGGGGTGTGTACAAGAAACTAAGGATTCAAACTTTAGGCCCAAGAGTACTGTTGCTGAAAGACAGAAAAAACAGCACAGAGCTTTTGGTGGAGACCTAGGGGAAACCAAGCACTATAAGGGGATTCTCCCCTCAGTACATTTGTTGAATCCTGGGACTACCTAGGATGGGAAACTTAAAAACCTAAGCAGAAAATCTTTGAAAATCAGAGTGGAGCTTGTAGTGTTTTTACAAGACAAAAATTAGATATGTCATCCTTTTGGGACTAGTGCCCTGAACAACAAGTTTTCAGTTGAAAGGTAGTGGGTAGGGAGGGAAAGGAAAAACCAGAGGTAAAGTAAATCTTAATCAAGGTAGCAACTTAATCTGGACTCAGCATTGTCTAGTAGCCTAACAAAGAGAAGGATGAACCCTCTTTGGAGAAAGATAACATCATCAGGAATCTCTGTAAGTTTTTATATACAAAGATTACAGGATCCACCAAAAGACAGGACTACCTGACTAGAACAAAAGGAAAAACAGATAATAGTAACAGACCCAGAGATGAGCCACATCATTCACTTCCATTTAGATAACAAGCCCTTTAAGTATTTAAAATATGTATTTAAAAGTATTTAAAATTTAAATATCGCAAGAAAATAGATGAAACTATAAAGAAAATAGGTGAAATTGAAGATTTTTCATTATGATATTGGATATGTACAAAATTAAATGGAAATTCAAGAAGGGAAAAACTTTCTAAAATTAAAAACTCACTTGAAACGTATAATAGAAGACTAGACATAACAGAAGATGGACAAATAGAAAATATCCAACTGAAGTACTGAGATCAAAGAGAATGAAGAAAACAGAGAAGAGCATTTAGACACTTGTGGTATACATGGAAAGATCTAGCATCTGAATTACCAGAAAGAGAGAGAATTGGGCAGAAGTAATTTCAAAGAAATAATGGAGATAATGTACAGAATTTTCTAAAACTGATAAAACGTATCAATCCAGAGATTTGGGAATTACTGTTTTCCCTAACCAGGAGAGATACAGAGAAAACCACACCTGAACAGTAAGATTGGCAAAAACCAAAGACAAAGAAAAACGTTTTGAAAGGAGTCTGAGAAAAAGGATATGACCTTCAAAGCAGCAAACAGTAGGTCTGAAACTGGACTTCTCAACAGAAACAATGGAAGCCTTCTGGAAATTGTTTTAAGAATATAACAGGTAACCTAAAGATCTATAAATCCAGCAAAGTATCTTCCAAAAACAAAAGTGAAGGAAAAATCATTTCCAGACAAAATCCAAAAGTCCCATTACGAGCAACCTTACCTAAAAGTCAAACAAATGAAAACACCAATAAAACAAATCAACAACAACAAAGTGAGGATTCTTCATACAGAAGGAAGACTATCCCATTAAGTTACTGCTGAAGTGAAGAATAATGGAAAAGGTGGATTTGGGAGTTAATATAAATTGACGCTGACTAAATATTAACTAACACCAAAAATAACAGTAATGTCTTCCAGGCTTAAAAGAGAGGTAGTAAAACCAATAAACTAAAAGGTGAGAGGAATAAAGGAAGTTAGTATTCTAAGAGTCTAGCAATTTGAGGACATGGTAATTTCTGTTAAACTGCAATAAGTCGACAATGCATGTTGAAATCTCTATGGTAACTACTAAAAGAATAGTTTTTAAAACAGTAAAATTGTTGAGGGGAAAAGTGGAATAATCAAAAATAATTGGTTAATTTAAACAAATGCAAGAAAGGAGGGTTAAGGAAATCTAAAACTGGCAAGTGAAATAAAAAAAGATGATAGAAATAAATCTGAATATTTGAACAGTAGAATCATATATTTTTCAAAATTTTATTTAAAAAAAAATACCTTATTTTTCCAGTCTAAAAAAGTAATGCAGGGTCTGGCCCAGTGGCATATCAGTTAAGTTCACGTGCTGTGCTTTGGTGGCCTAGGGTTCACCGGTTTAGATCCTGGGTGCAGACCTACACACTGCTTATCCAGCCATGCTGTGGCAAGTGTCCCACATATAAAATAGAGGAAGATGGGCACAGATGTTCACTCAGGGCTAATCTTCCTCAAAAACAAAAAAAAAAGTAATGCATATAAATAGGCAAAAATATGTAACACATACACATATACTTGTTTTGTTTTTCTGACAGCTTCTTTGTGATATTGGCCACAGTGAAGAAAAATTGGGTTTTAACTATGAGGATATCATAATTTGGTAAGTATAGTTCAGTTCCCTCCCTCATCCCTTCTGAATTTTAGTAATATCAATTATAGTAATTTTAAAATAAAAATAGGATAGTATAACACCTCATATTTGATTTTTATAGAAATAGTGTAAACATTAGAAAAATTCAGCATCTCCAATACTTTAAATTGTTTTCCTGTTGTTCTTAATGATATTTTGTAATTATCAAATATAAAGAACCAAAGCTAATGTTGACAAATACATGGACTTCTACAATTTAAACTTCTAAATTAAATCTGAAATTCACAGAAGTTCTCATATTATTCTCAAGAACAAGAAGAACCTGTACAATTATCTCTGGATCTAACTTAAGACAAAATGTGCTTATGGCAAACTTGATGTGCTCAAGCCCACCAGTAGAGGCATAATGTTATAGTTTCATAGCCATCTTTTTGGTATGCTTAGGAATTAAAATTGATATAAATGGTCTGTGCCTACTGTCATTAATAAATATTTTTATTAATTGGTTTAAACCAATGATTCTTTGAGAGGAGTGGAAGCAGGCGTGCAGAAAGACGGGAATAGATTGTAGGGCATATGTGATATAGCTTGAAAAAGACATTTAATTTTCCATTTTTTTATATAAAGTAGACTACAGAAGGTAGAACAAAACTTATTTTCTTGATTCGTAAGAATGTACCAAGGAGGCGCAGGTTAAAAAACACCAACGTGGGGCTGGCCCCATGGCCAAGTGGTTAAGGTCGCACGCTCCACTTCTGTGGCCCAGGGTTTCGCCCGTTAGGATCCTGAGTGTGGACATGGCACCACTCATCAGGCCATGCTGAGGTGGCGTCCCACTTAACACAGCCAGAAGGCCCCACAGCTAGAATATACAAGTATGTTCTGGGGGGCTTTGGGGAGAAGAAGAAAAGAAAAAGAAAACCCAACAAGATTGGCAACAGATGTTAACTCAGGTGCCAATCTTTGACAAAAAAATAATAACATGAGTGAAGTTCTGTGGCTTACGGTGAATGGTTTTTATATGTGTAAAATGACTAGTAGTTTTGCTTATTTCAACTGAGGAAGAATTTGGTACCATAATTGTATGTGTATTTGAAACCCATGCAGCAAAACTTCCTTTTTGTTTGTTTTCATACAGTTTGCGGTTAGCTTTATTGAATGAAGCAAAAGAAGTGCGGGCAGCGGGGCTACGAGCTCTTCGATATCTCATTCAAGACTCCAGTATTCTGCAGAAGGTGCTAAAATTGAAAGTGGACTATTTAATAGCTAGGTAATTTTCCTAGAGCTGTGTATGTTTTTCAAATTAGGTATTAAGTTTTAGCATACCTACCATAAAGTGTAAAAATTTTTAGTGAAAAGCCTGATAATTTTTACAAATATATACAACCAAGTACCCTATCATGTCAATTAAGGTGTAGAACATTTTCAACATCCCAGTCAAGTTCCCTTTTGTTTTCAACCAGTAGTAAACATTATTCTGACTTTTCTCATCGCAGACTAGTTTTTTCTGTTCTTGAACCTCATATATTGGGGGTATACATAGTTAGTCTTTATTTCCTCAATATTATCTGTGAGATTTATCCATGTTGGTTTTTTAAAATTTCTGGGTAGTATTTCATGTTATGAATAGACCACAATTTGTTTATTCCATTCTGGGTGATGATATTCTGGATTGTTTTCAGTGTACTATTTTGAATAAAGCTGCCCTGAATATTCTTGTACAGGTCTGTTGGTGGACATATGTACTCATTTCTCTTAAGTACATATGTAGTAGTGGAATTGCTGAGTTAAAAGGTTTATGTATATTTAGCTTTAATAGATACTGCCAAACAGTTTTCCAAAGTGATTGTACTGATTTATACTCGTACCAGCAATGTTTGAGAGTTCCAGTGTCTCCACATCCTCATCAGCACTTGCTATTTTCAGTCTTTAATTATTGCCTTTCTCCTATGGTTTTCATTGTGAGTTCTCATTGTGCTTTTAACTGACATTTCGCTGATGAGTAGTGATGTTAAGCACCTTTCATTTGCTTGTTAACTGTTTGGATATTCTCCTTGTTAGTGGCTCATTTGTAAACGGGATTGTCTGTCTGTCTTGTTGTGTAAGAGTTCTCAGTGTTTTCTGGTTATTATTCCTTTCAGGTATACATGTTGAAGATATCTTCTCCAAGTCAGTCTGCCTTGCCTTTTCATTCTTCTTAATTAATAAAATCCAATTTATAAGTCTTTTATTTTATAGTTAATGCTTTTGTTCTCTTTCTTCCTGTGTTTTCTTCCGAAGGTTTTTTTCCTTTATATGTTTAAGTACATGTCAGGTCACGATTCTTTTTTGTTTTTATGGATATCCAATAAGTATTAACAGCATTTATTGAAAAGGTTTGCCTTTCACATCTAGATTAGTGTCACTTGTTGTAAATCAGGTAACTGATAAGTGGGGATCTATTGTTGCATTCTCTGTTTTCTTTAGTTGGTTTGTTTGTCTGTTTTTGCCCCAGTTTCTCACTGTTTTAATGACTGCAGCTTGATAATAAGTGTTGATACCTGTTCATGTAAGTCCTCCAACTTTTCTTCTTCAAGACTCTTAGCTATTTTGGGTTCTGGATTTCCACATGAATTTTAGAATCAGTTTGTCCATTTTCATAAAACGTTCTGGGATTTAGTAGTAGTTACGTTGAAACTCTAAATTAATTTGGGATTTGTTGCCAGCTTAATATTGAATCTTTCAAGCCTTTATTTATTTGGAATTTTAATTTTTCTCACCAACATTTTTTAATTTTCTGTGCAGAGGTCTTGTGCATATTATGTTTATTCTAAGGTATTTTTAATGATAGTGTTAATGTAATTAAAATATTTTCTTTTCCATATTTTTTGCTATTAATATATAGAAAAATAACTTGTAAATT
Source organism: Equus quagga (assembly GCF_021613505.1). Classification (NCBI taxonomy): domain Eukaryota; kingdom Metazoa; phylum Chordata; class Mammalia; order Perissodactyla; family Equidae; genus Equus; species Equus quagga. The sequence goes on from NC_060275.1 coordinate 90,250,038, forward strand.
AACCTTATCTAGTGATCTTGCTAATATATTCACTTTTCAATTCTAATTGTTTTTAAGATTATTTTAGAGTTTCTATTACATAAGCATTGATTGCAAATGATGGCTATTTTATTTCTCCCTTTCCAATTCTTATAGCTTGTTTTTCCTTGCCTCATTGCACTGGGTAGAATATTGCACTGCCTAGAAATGGTGATGCTGGACAACACTGTTTTGTTCCTGAACTCAGGTTGAACAAGTCTTCAGTATTTCATCATTATTTATGATATTTGCTGTAGGCTTTTAGTGGATGTCTTTTTATTCCTTGTTTGCATGCCTGAAACAAACACCACTTGTTTGTGATGTCTTGTCCTTTTTGTATATAACTGAATTTGTTTTGCTGGTATTTTGTGTAGGAGTTTTACAGCTATGTTCATAAGAGGTATTGGCCTATATTTTTCCATTCTTCTGGTGTCTTTGTTTGATTTTGCTATCAAGAGTGTGTTTGCTTTATAAAACAACCAGGAAAGCGTTGCCCTCTTTTTATATGCTCTGGAAGAATTTTTGTAAGATGCATATTGTTTTTTCCCTGCATGATTAGTAAAATTCACCAGTGAATCTGTCTGGGCCTGGGGTTTTCTTCTTTAGGAAGTTTTAAAATAATGGACTCAATTTCTTTAACATATAGTACTCCAGATTCTCTCCTCCTTCTTGTGTCATTTCTTGCTTTTATATATTTTGAAGCTTTGTTATTATATTCATATTTAGAATTGTTAAACCTTCACATTGGGTTAATCTTTTTACAGTTAGGAAATGTCCCTCTTTATTCCTAGTAATACTTCTTTTATGAGTGTTTGTGTTATCTGATATTAATATATCTATACTAACTTTCTTTTACTTAGAGTTTGCATGGTATATCTTTTCCTATCCTTTACGCTATCTTTTTTGTTCTTACATGTAAGTTTCGTTCCTGTAAACATCATATATGTTGTTTTTCTTTTTAAATCTTGTTTAAGCATCCTTGTCTTCTAATTGGAATATTTAGACTATGTCTAGTGGTTTTTTTAAATGCATGGTCTGTGGGCTTTATCTAATGTAATTATTTATATGTATTTATGAGTGTCATTTTGCTATTAGTTTCCTCAAATTTGAGTTTGTTTGCTATCTTGCTATTTGGATTCTCTTAACATCTGTTCTTTGTTCTTGTGTTTTTTGTTTTTTTTGACATAATCAAGAATTTTTTTTCAACTTCTATTAACATCTTGGTTATAAAGTCTTTTCTTCTTTTAGCACTTGCCCTAGAGATGACAATATGTGTCCTTGATATGTTAAGGTCTACCACTTTTATTGGAACCAGAACAATGCAGAAAACCTCTTACAGTTTAACTATATCTTCTCCCCTCTACCTTTTGTGTTATTGTTTTATTTTTTATTTCTACATATATTTGTAACTCCAGAGGATAGTCCGGAGGATAGTCCAGAGAACAGTTATTGTTTTAAACTGTAACTGTTGGTACTTACCTACTTTATTTACCTGTTTTAGTATCCTTCCTCATCTTGGATCACTTTCTATCTGTTTGATGAATTTCCCTTATTGTTTTTTCTAGTTCAGGTCTACTGGAGATGAATTCTCTCATCATTTTATTTGTCTATAAATGCCTAAATTTTCCCTTCATATTTGAAGGCTATTTTTATGACCAGTTACCATTTTTCAATGCTTTAAATAAGTTATTGTTTTCTGGATTTTTTTGTTTTTTAATTTTACTTGTTGAGTAATAAGTAGTCTCTCTTCTTGTTGCTTCTTTGTAAGTGATGTGGCTTTTTCTCCTCTGGCTACTTTAAAGATTTCTTATTTATATTCTCACCTTTTGTCTGTTACTGCAACTATACAATGTTGGATTTGTTCACTGTCCTCCATGTCTGTGATGTGCTCACTGTATTTTCAACCTTTATTGTTGTGAATCTTTGTGCTTCAATGTGGTTACTTTCTCCTGACCTTTTTCTTTTATTCCTCCATCCTGTTAGGAAATCAGTCTCTTGAAATTTTAATTTCAGTTATTGTATTTCTATGATTTATTTTACTCTTATTTAAAGATTCTAGATCTCTGCTTTATTTCTTCATCTTTCCTTCTATTTTCTTGAGCATATTAATCATAGTTATTTATAACCCTCTTATGACAACTCCAATATGTGAATCACCTGTGTTCTGTTTCTATTCTCATTTTCTTTTCTTAGTTTTTGGTTACTTGGCTCTTTGTTTGTTTTAAAATATATATCATATTATTATCTCATTGGTTGTGAACATTGTATATTAAAAATTTTTGGCTCTGGATCATGTTATTTTCCTCTGAAGAGAGTTAAGCTTTATTCTGAAACATTAGCTTATCAAACTGATTCTCTTAAAGTCTGGTTTTAGCTTTGCCTTTGCTCTAGGAAGTGGCTATTTGGGATCTCAAGTAAAAGTGTAGATGTTTAGCAGAACCTCTTCACCTTGACCCACCTTGAGCCTTGATGTCTTTCTTTGAGTATTACTTACCTGCGGAAATTTCTGCTCAATTCTTTAGCTTCTTGGCCATAGCTTTTACACTGGTTTCTTGGATTTTAACTCTGCTTTTGCACAACATAGAAATTGGCAAGTGCCTTGGAGAGGAGATTGCATGCAGATTTGTGTTCACTTCCCTATGTTTTCTTCTTTCTGGGATTTTCCCCCTCAAGTCCCAGCCATGTTGGCTGCCCTAAAGTTCAATCTGTCTCTCCAGTCCAGCAAGACTTTTGTTTTCTGCTAGGACTCTTTTCCCCTAAAATTAGGGATTGACATGTGCCCCCAGGGACAAACCCTGATTGGATGTGGAGCTTGTGCTTCTCTTTCCAGGGATTATTATTCATTGTCCTTTTAACATTTGCTTTATAAAGTATTTTATTCAATCTTTGTGGTTGTTTTTGGTAGGAGGGTTGCCTCTGTTGTGGCCAGAAATGGAATTCTGTGTCTGTTTACATTTTAATAAAATTGCTTTAGATTGATTGTATCCAGATAGAAGAAATCCTTTTTGGATAGCGAACTATCTATGTCTAAAATATTGACTAGAATAGTGAACTGCCTAAAAAGTAAAAGTGAATGATTTTGCCATATAAATCAAAGACTCTTTAGAAACTGAGTAATTTAATAAAGTTTGCTGAGAAATATCAGTTAAGTGATATTTGAACATTAACTTTTGAAGTGCATTGATTTCAAATTATGTTTTGGTAAAGTAGAATTATTGTGGCTAGTACATAAGACTTTTAACTTAGTCAAAATATGTAACATTTAGGCCCTGGTTAAAATCGCAAACTAAAACATAGACTCAAAATATTTTCCCTTCACAATTTTAATAAATATCTGTGAATTTTATCAAAATAGGTGAATATTTTTTCAATAGATTTCTGATACTTTGCTCTATAAGTATGTTTATTATTTCTGTATAGACAAATATAATTCTGTAAATTATTTACTATATTTTTCTTTCCTGAGTTTTAAATGAAATTGTTTTGAAATGTTTTAGTATAACAAATATTTATCACTAGAGATATGTAAGTTAACTAAATAAATATCTGCTGGTACTAAAAAATCACATCTATTAAAATTTTAAAATACCATATTGACATTACAAAGATGGGTCTGATCTAGTGGTATTATTTTACAAAAAATGTTTACTGAGATTTTTATCAATAATTAAATATTTTGTGTATTATTTAGGTGCATTGACATACAGCAGAGCAACGAGGTAGAGAGGACACAAGCACTTCGATTAGTCAGAAAGGTACGCGCTACGTCTGAGAGTCAAGGCAGATTTATGGTTTTCATGTTAAGTATTGTACATTTTTAGATTTAGACTGTTTTGTGAAATCTTTCTATTAAAATTTAGTGGCTAAATTCTCATTAAACATTTTTACTTTGTTAAAATTACAGTGAATTAAGTAGATCTATTAAACTTTGAGATAAACTTAAATATTTTGTGTAATTATTCTATGTGATTTTTATAAAATGATCATTGTAAAGATGTATTTCTTCCTTTAAATAGACATGTAAATGAAATTACTGCTCTGGTATGTTATTGGAGAAAGGATTACTTGCTCCTCACTGAATTGTTAATATAATTAAGAGAAGTTCGTACAATTAAATGGATGTCACAAATAGTTACAAGCTGGTTGTTTTGAAAATGAATTTGGATATAGTCCATAGGCAGTTGCAATAAACACTTTATGCCACTGTCTGGGATAAAAGGTCAAGAACTAAACTCTGCAAGAGAGGGTGTTAAGGATAATCCATAATGCTTCTAATGAGAGGCCCTCAAGGAATTTTTTATTGTTTAATGTAATGTGGTGCCCTAATGGTAGAGGTAGTCCAGAGGAGTGAACTGAGAGTTAACTAGCTTAGGCCACAGCCCTTTAAGAATTTTATGTTTGATTCTAGAGTATTTGTGAAACTCATGCAGTATATGTTTGGTATGGTGTAAAAACATCTAAAATTATTTAACAATTAAATTTTTTAGCCCTTCTCCTCTTTCCCCACCTTTGAATTGAGTGCATGCTCTGGAATGGTGGAATGTTGAGTTTATACATTAATTAGTATCCTCTTTTTCCTTTTCCTTCAAACTGCCTAGCTTGTGGTTAGTAATAGTACCCACAGGTGAGCATAGTAAGGAAGAAGTAAATGAATGAGTTGTCTTAAAAGAAGTTTGCTATTCTAGTAAAAGCAATATGGGAGATAAATTATGAAATTTTTGTTACAGGTAAACTGTTATGTTGGGGCAGTGATTTGACTCTTCAAATTTAAATTTAAAAAATATATTTGTAATTTTTACTTATTCATAGAGTTCTTCCTACTGCCATGATTTTGAGAATTCAAGATAAGAAAACAAAATTTGTTTCTCAAGAACCTAGAATAACTTTTTGGTTATTTGAATTATATATGTCAATATTTATAATACTAGGAATTTAAAGTGAGAAAATACATATTAACATATTAAATATAACAAACCCATTACATGGAAAAAATATGCATTTTATAGTAATAACTATATTTTCCAAAAAGGAAATTAGTAAGTCGTGAGGATTATTTTAGATTTTTGCAAATCTCTTTAATGTTTGTCTTGATAGAAGATAGTTGGATTGTCATGTTTGCTTCTGCATTCAGTTTGTTGTGATTCGTATGCAGTGGAGCCTCTGGAAAACTTCAGTATATACTTGCAAGAGAACAAGAGTAAAGAAGACAAATAGGGGCTGGCCCAGTGGTGTAGTGGTTAAGTTTGTGCACTCCTCTTTGGCGGCCTGGGGTTCGCTGGTTCAGATCCTGAGCGCAGATCTACATACCATTCATAAAGCCATGCTGTGGTAGCATCCCACATGGAGGAACTAGAAGGACTTACAACTGGGATGTACAGCTATTATATTGGGACTTAGGGGAGGGAAAAAAAGAGGAAGATTGGCAACAGATGTTCGCTCAGGGCCAATCTTCCTCACCAAAAAAGCAAAGGTAAAAAAGACAAATAATGCCTTTGTATTATTATGAAGATCATTTTAACTTTGTAGAATCCCTGAAAATATCCTAAAGACCCTCAGTTTCTTGTACCATACTTTGAGAATTGCTGTGCTAGAAATTGCATTCAGAAGAAAACGTAACTCCAAATGGATTCAAACTATTAAATTCAGCTTCTTTGAATTATTTACTAAATATTTGATTTCAATTTTATAAAATGTTTTATACAAGTAACAATTTAACTTACAAAATAACCTAGTAAACAGACCCTTAAAACAATTTAGTAACACCGTAACAAAAATATTATTTTATTTTGTCGTCTTCTGAAATAGGGAATAATTTGAAGCAGTCATTTGTGAATCCAAGAGCAGGAAAATTGCTTGTACCTGGTGCTAGGATATGGGCTCAGAGGAGGACTTGTGGTGCAGGGTTCCTCCTTCATTTAGCTATAAGCAGTTAGAGTTAAAGGGAAAGCGCACTTGCTGAATAAACAGTGGCCTCTATCGACCAGAGGAACTAAAATTTTATTAGTACTTTTAACAACCGAAGTGCATGTTTCTTTTTTCCAACAACGTCTTGGCAATTGACCTAGTAGAAATTAGTATAAATATTATAATTGCTGTGTCACTGTGGGAGTTTTGTATGCATTCAAAAATGTTTTAAAATTTTCTATAATAGTATTAATCTTTTATGTTTTAAAAGAAAAACAAAAATGTTTGTTGCTTTAGGATAACCCACTCTGTAATTAAGGAGTACTCATGTTACTTTTTTTTCTCTTTCACGTAACTCATTCATTTGGAAGATTTTGTTTGTTTGTTTGCTTGTTTCTTTTTCAGTGTCTCTCTGTTTTTTTTTTTTTTTTCCTCTCTCTCCAATCCAGGCAATCTTTCCTGGTTTTTTGTCTGTCTCATTTTCTATATAATTTTCCCACTGCTCAGTGTTGCTACTCTTTATCCCATTTAAATTCTTTTTACTACCTGCCTAATTTAAGCTATCATTTTCTGTGTATGTCATTTCTTTATGCATGTAATAAGAGACTAATATGTCACAGAGTTTTTATAGTTGAAAGGGATTCACTTAGGGGAATTACTTGCCCTTGATACACAACAAGACGTTGGCAAAGCGAGAGCAAGAATCTAGTTCTCCAAATTTCCAAACCTACATGGGCCCACGAGTCCTTTTGGTATTAAGCACGACCTGCTTACTTTGGCATTGAGAGCCCACTTTTGGTCCAGCCAGTTAAGACCTGTCTCATATGCATGTAGACAAGCTGCCCTCCACTACTACTACGATCACTACTTCTTTCCCACTCCTTTCATTTCCACCCCTTTCTATATTACATTGACCTTGCATTCTCAGCTCAAATTGCAGATAGTCTCTTTAGAGAACTCAGTGTTCCTCTAATTTCTTTATAGCAGTTCTGCAAATTTATTATCTACTTGTAATCTTTGATTTGTTCTATATATGCTTTTCCTCTCATGCCCAAAAAAAGATGATTAAACTTTTATATCCATTGAGACTAAATTCTATGACTTTTCCCTTATTGAGTACTCATTGATTTATGAAAGAAGCATTCTCTGATTTACACAGAATTTAAGAATTTCTTTGCATATATTTCCCTGGAAAATAAAAAGATTAATTTCATTTGTAAAAATTTAAATTACAAGGTGTTCTTTCCGTAGCACTGTACTTGCAATTCATAGAGTAGAATTTTATACTTTAAATTCTAGAAATCGTCTGGTCATACACATTCTCCTTTTACAAATGAGGAAACTAAGGCATGGACAGAATTGATTTGGCCAAACTAGTAGTTTATTAAAGGCAGATTTAGCTCTGAAAGCCAATTGGCCTGGCTTCCTAGAAAAGAAAAAAATTTTTTTTGACATATATTGCGTACATTTTACTGTTTTGGAAATTTTTTAATAAACTCTTTATAAGCATAATAATAAACCAGTAAGTATTAAAATCGTAAGTTAGAATTTTCTTACCCAAGAAGATCAGTTTCCTGTACTTCTTTCCCCTTTCCTCCCTTCCTTCCTTCTCCAGCATTTTTGGTTTACTAAACAAATGGGAAAGCTTTTGTAGATTCTGTAGTGATTGGAAATCTCTTTATTTTATGGTTGTGGAACAGCATTCTGTCCTTTCAGTTGAACTTTGTAATATTGCATGCTACTTAAACAACATAAACCATTTACAACTACTCTGGCAAGTACAGAGCTTTCCTTTGAACTTTGTAGGACTTGACTGGATATCTTAATTTAGCTACAATACATCCTCTAATTGTTTCATAGCACAAGTCTTATTTTTCAACAGGATTATAAATCCAGTAACATCCAGTACTGATTAATTATCTCCAGTATTTTATCACCACCCAAACAGAAGAAAATGTTTTCTTCTGTTCCCACTCAGGGACCTGTTATTTTGAAATACTTCGTCTACCAAATAGTCTTTATTTATTAAACAGTAATTAACTACATAATTTATTTCTATTTGATTTTCAAACTGAAGATGTTTATTTTCATTATTCTGAATGTCTTATTGCCAATTAAGCTTTTCATTTAAAGTGAGATTTATCCAAAGTTTTATCACCAGATACATACTATTTCCACCACGATTGTTGAAATTTAAAATAGATTATGGATTATTAACTTTGCCTTTCGGTATAGCAACAAGTGATAGTTAGAGATAGGGAGATTATTAGGCATCTATTGCAGCAGTCCAAGTGAGAAAGAATGAGGGCCCAAATCAGTGAGTTTGATGGGAGAGAGAGTAGGGATGTTGAGGTAATTTGGTAGGAGTTGGTGCTGACTGTATATGGGGAAGGAGTCAGGAATGTAATAGTATAGTCGTATGAGTATCTTGACAGCTGTTGTCATCACTGATTTACTTTGTCTAGGTACTGAAAAGTTGTTTAAAATATAGTTCCTGTTCTGGAAGAGGTTAGTCTCAGAAACATTTCATCTTTTTGGTCAACTAATTTATGGTCTGGACTATTAGGGAAAAAAGCCAACACATTTTTCCATAGCAGTGATAATTAACATTTATTGCATCAATTGCAGTATTAATCCTTTGAACTGTTTATATGAAGCAGGAGATTAAAATTGATACTTTGATCTTAGAAGTATTCTGTGGTCTTAAAACATCTGTCTGAACAAAATAAATTTTAAAAATATATTATGAAGTAAGTAACTTCTTTTTCTGATTCCTCTCTGTTACAGATGATTACTGTGAATGCTTCCTTGTTTCCTAGCTCTGTGGCCAACTCATTAATAGCAGTTGGAAATGATGGACTTCAAGAAAGAGACAGAATGGTTCGAGCATGCATTGCCATTATCTGTGAACTAGGTAAGAATTTTATTCATGTAATAAAAATGTATTTTAAAGAAAGTATATAACATTTCTTAATGCCTTTAATAAATGAATTCTTTACTTATTGGTACAAAGATATGAAAAAGTAGGACATTTTTGATAGGGAAGTAGAGGACTTGGTACTTAACAAATAATTTCAATGTGACATTAAAATTCTATAAATTTTAAAGTTTTACTCATCATGAAATTTAGTGTATAGGAATTGTCCAAATTCCAGTAATTAGAATAAAATGTCTTAAAGTCTGCTTCTCTCAGATGTTAGTTAACCATGCTATGCTATCTTGAAGTGGGTTAACAAATAACCCACCATATGTAAAAAAAGAATTCTAAATGCAAAAGGATTAAAGAGTTAAATGGAGAAAAAATGGGGAAAAAAACTTATCTGATCATTGTAAGGAAGAGGAGTTTTGAATTATCAAAAGAAATCAGAGATTTTAGCAGCTATAGATTTTATTATAAAGAGACGAGAAAACATATAGTACCAGAAAAAACAAAGGAAAAATAAATGTAGCAAATATGATAGGTAAATAACTTATTTATAAGTTCAATAGAAAAAAATAAATAATTCTCAAGGAAATAACACGGTTAATCAACATATTTAAAAAGTTCAACCTCACCGACTTCACTTATAACCAAAGAAGTATAATTTCAAATGACAAGAGAAGATGATATTTTTTCCCATCAAAGGTAGAAATGGTGTAGCTTATATTTACTCTTGATATAATAAGTAAATTAATACCAAATTTTAAGCTAAAGAAACAAAAGAGCCAGACCCTACCACTGCGGATTTAAAAATACTGTCCACAATACCTGTTGATTTAGAGACAAAGTCAGAAACTTGATTAAGGGTATTTTGAAAATAATACAAATTTGACTACATGTCAATGTATGGGATGCCTGGAAAGCTATAATCAGAGTTTACTTATCATAAAATTCTTTTATAATTATGCAAAAAGTAATGAAAATAAGTGAGTGAACCTAAGAAATAGAAAAAGAAGAAAAAAAATTAATTTTAAGGTAAGCAGGAGGAAAGCAACAATGAAATTAAGAGTCTTAGAGAACAAGATAGATTATTTAATCTAACCTATGTTAATTGGAAGAAGAAAAACATGATACACAGTTTTGCAAACATACACTCATGTTTGAAAACACAAAAGTCAGAGAACCAAGATTAATATAAAAATGAGGAAGAGAACATAATAAGAGTTTTTAAAATTGAGATGTTTTATATGTATTTGAAAATCTTACTGAAATAAATGAGTTTTCAGAGAAAATTTTAATTCCCATTTGACTCAAAAAGTAGAAAACATGATGATAGATCAAAAACCGTTGGAGTACGTGATGAAATAATTGCCTCCAGAAAGACTCATCCAGGTAGTTTTTGTCTTAAAAAAAAATTGTTTCAAAGAAGAGAGAATTCTTATGTAATGTAATTTGATTGAGAATGTTAAAAATGTGGAAACCTATCTTTTTTTATGGAACTACCATTTTATATATATATACACACACATATCTATACACATATATATAATAAAATAATTAGAAGGCTACTTTGTTACTCTAGAATATTTATCTCAAATCAACACTCTGTATTATTCCTAATGGTAGATCTCTACAAAAACTACATCCTTTTAACTCTTGATTAGCATTGTTTTAAAACTTTTAGCGAGGTTAGTAAGACGGAATAATAAATGAAGTTTACATATAGGAAAGAAGACACCATTACTTTTAGATGGTATATCTAGAAAACTCTGAATCATCTGAAAAACAGAACTTAAGTTTAATTCAGTACAGTGGAAACAAATAAAAATACAGATTTGTTAGATTTATTTTGTGTTTCAGCAGTAATCAGTAGATATAATAGAAAAAAATGATACTATTTCTAAAGTAGAAAAGAAAACTATATACAGCAAATAAACTTAATAAGAAACCTGTGTGACTTGTGTGTGTGTTTCAGTGATAGTTCTGACTTTTGAATTTATCCAGTTGATTCTCAAGAAGGCACAAGTAATCTGTACGGGTAGAAATGAGAACATTGGTTGCCTGTGTAGTAGAGGGGCACTGATTGAAAAATGATGTGAGGGAACTTTCTACGGCAGTGAAAGTGCTATACCTTGATTGGGGTATTGGTTATAAGAGTATAGACAGTGTTCAAAATTTATTGAGCTATACTATTAAGATGTGCATTTTACTGTATGTAATTATACCTCAATTTAGAAAAAATAGAAGAAGAAACCTAATTCTAGAATTCAGCTAGAATAAACAGGAGAGATCCAACCATGAAAACACTTTTGAAAAAGAATAAATGGAAGGGAAAGGAAGGATTTTTTTCTCATGTATTGAAAAAAAATTATTAATCTAGGTTATTAAGAGGTAGAAAAATGAAAAAGAATTAAGAGTTACAGACCCTGATGGATAAAAAATTTTAGTATATCAAAAGTAGAAAAATTACTTTGGGAAACATGTTGGGATGATTGATTACACATTTGAAAAAAATTGAATTTATCGTATTAAGCCAAACTCAGTTTCCTGACAGATTAAAAACTGAAATGTTAATCATGAACTCATTTAAAATATACATATATATGTGTGTGCACATACAAAGAAAATGCCTCGTCTTTGAAGTAAGGAGTTTCTGAGCTTAAAATAAAATCTAAAGTTAAGTCACAAATTAGATAAAAGATTTGAAACAGATAAAGGGCTAATAATTCCACTGTATAAAGAACTCTTTGCAATTGAAAGAAGAACCATTTCAGTAAAATATGGACAAAGGATATGAATAAACAATTCAGAGACATAAAAAAAGTCAGGGTTTGGAAAGTATATTCAGCGACTCTTATTAGATATATTTTATTCATGTGCTCTTTTAAATGTCGTTGACTAGAAAGTTTTTCAAGTCAGAAAGGAAGTTAAGTTTTAAAATAAAATCCCAAATTTCTGATTACTTTTTATTAATTATACCCTATATAATATATTAAGCTTTTCTTTTTTATTTTAGCACTTCAGAATCCAGAGGTGGTGGCCCTTCGAGGTGGACTAAACACCATCTTGAAAAATGTGATCGATTGCCAACTAAGTCGAATAAATGAGGCCCTCATTACTACAATTTTGCACCTCCTCAATCATCCAAAGACCCGACAATATGTGCGAGCTGATGTAGAATTAGAGGTAGAAAATTTAATATTATTTTCTAATTTTAAAATAGGACTTTAAGAATGTACTCTTACTTTGAATTTTAAAGTTAATAGAAGTAGCGTTAATTATCAAACCTAAATTAACTAAGACTGGCTTATTCCTAGCAATATTTTATAGCTCATTCAATTTGGACTGACTTGAAAATATTTTTTCTCAAGAATTTCTCATCAGTGTGTAGAGTGAAGGTTATTTTTTTTTTTTATTATCTATGAAAACTTTACTAGGCAAATTAGAGCACAAGTAAGGTTACATGGACACTTACTTATTTTATTTAAGAAGACTATTTCTTTTTAAGGACTTTAGTACATTAGTTGTGTGTGAATAGCTCCTGGTAATCATATACTATTTATTTATTCAACCGTGCTAAAATTCTCTGAACTTGGAAACATTTGTTAGCAACTAATGACCAAATATACTTGAAAGAATTAGAATATATATTTTTCTTTTTTTATATATATCTTTCTTGTTAATGTACAGCACATTAGCAAAGCCTTTATATGAATGAAAAACCTCAAAGAACATGAAAGACATTTACGTACACTACTATCTTTGCTTATATCTTTTTTTTTTTAAATCACAAATGTTCTTTTTTTCCTTAAAATGATCCACCTGGAATAGCATAGTGATTGAGAGCATAGACTTTGGGCTATACAGGTCTGGTTTTGATTGTTTTGCTCTATAACCTACTAGCTTTATGACTTTGGGCAAATTATTAGCCTCTCTTGGATCCATGTTTTCCTAAGTACAATAAAATGAAGGTCATGATTTTTACCTTAAATTACTGTGAAGAATACAGACTAAAGTAATAGTAGTAGTACCAGCAGCTAACATTCAGGGAAAGCTTCTAATGAGTTGGGCAGTATTTCCAGGTGCTTTACATATATTATTCCTAATCTATGTAAAATTAGTACCTGGCACATAATAAATATTCCACAAATACTAGTTGTCTTGGATGTTAGTCATTATCATCATCTTATACTTTATCATCATCCTCCTCATCATAGAGTCTGCTGTTAAGAAAATACTGTCCTCATTTTTATTATATTTTATCAATTTTCATTCTAAATTGATACTTCTTGATTTTCTTTTCTACATATGAAGAAACTATTTTCAGTGCTACTGCCTCTGTTGTAAGGCCTAAATCTTTCTCCTGTTAAAAATCCCTTTTTCAATTTACCTTGGCTTCTATTTCTACTGTATGTGATATGTTTTGACCTAAGACAGAAAAAAGTATGGATTAATATAATGTTATTAGAATAGACAGTCTGTAAGGATTGTAAGTTAATTGTAATTTTTTATAGTAAATTTTAAAAACAACATTTTTTAAACTTATACTTCAGAGGAGAATAGGGTAATTCATAGCATCTGCTGTGGAAAACTAGAAAAGCTGAATAATTGTGGAAATCATATACTTAAAGCAATATAGAGCTGTGAAAGCAATAAGGACCGGAGGGAGTGAAATTCTAGAGAAGGAAGATTCTTTGAGAGTTGCCCTGAAGATTTCCAGATGTCCTTGGTGGCACTTGCAGATTTGGGGTACAGGCTGGAGGCTACAAATATAACCTAGGCCTAGGTTGAAGACAAGAGTATTTGGCAGTCATACGGGTATGGAGAGACAAACCTAGAGATGTGAAAAGTCCCCAGACCAAGTGTGGTTTACCCCTCCCGACATTTGCTGAAATAAGAATCTATGCAGAAGCTACAATGTCAGAGTCTGAGGAAAGCACAGTGGAATATACTGCAGCCTCCACTGCACGGGACGCAAAGGCCTCCTAAGAGGAGGGGCCCGGGCAAAAGTTGAAAGGCCTCTAAGTAGTAGTGAATTTACAGTGATTTAAAGTGAGCAAGGTTGTGAATATAAAGACAATACACAAAGATAACTTGGATTTCTTTATACTAGCAACAAAAGGAGAATGTAATTTATAAAATAAGCTGTTTAAATAATGTTCAAAAATAGACAAAACTAAGTCATAGTGTTAGAAGTTAGAATAGTACTCTTGTTAGTGCCTGAGTACAAAGAGGGAATAAGGAGGCTTTGAGGATGTGGTGTTTTCTTCATCTGGTACTGATTTCAGGAGTGTGCTTAGTTTGAGAAAATTGATCAAACCATACATTCATGATTTGTGTCTTGTTATACCTCAATTTAAAAGTTCAAAAATTCACTTTGTACATTAAAAAAAATCACTCAAATATATTCCATGATGATGAGTTTGAAGAAATAAGTGTCTCAAACAGTATACCGAATTAAAGATAAAGAGAAAGAGAAGTGGAATTAATTTTAGCTTGTAACAGGAAGAATGTATTTCATAATAAGGAGCTTTTTTTTTTAATCTTCTTTTTCTGCTTTTTTCTTTAATTAGCGAATTTTAGCACCCTATACTGATTTTCACTACAGACATAGTCCAGATACAGCTGAAGGACAGCTCAAGTAAGTACTGTTTGTTCCTAGTAATTTATAAGGTGGTGTGTGTGTTGCTATTAAAACTTTGAGATTTGTCTGATTGCATGTAGAGCCAGAAAAATGTGAGTTTAAGTAAGTTTCTTTTTTCATGTAGTTAGGTTGTAGTTCTCTTGTAATATAATTAACTGTGGTTTAAAAAATTAAAAGTAAGCTTTGGAAAATTTAAAGACTTGGAATTGATTTCTTATTTTAAAAAATGTAAGGTAGGCTGCAGTAGAAACCTAGATCTTTAATTGTTTTTCTGTTGTAAGTATTTTTAGCATAGTTACATTGAGAGACTAAAAGAATCAAGTAACACAGAAAATAGAAGAAAGAGCTGCCTTAACGAATTAAGCAAAAAGACATAGGATATAGAATTTTGAGAGTAAAGTTAACAGGGAAATAAAAGGAGATAAACATTATTTTCTAGCAATGAGGCTGAATAATTTTCAAAGTCTTTTCGGAGAGAAAAGCACTTGTTCACTAGGTATTCTGGGATAACTTTATAATTAAATTGATTCAGGGATCAAATAATGTACTATTTGAAAACTTTGCAAGTGATGCAATTCCAATAAATATGCTGTGAGGTGTTTTTCTAGTAAAATTGTTGAATTTCAGACATACTTATTTTGATATATAGTATGTATATAAAATTCCTCACTAAGTTTTGGAACATTGTGAAATGGGGATATTTTTGTTAGTTTTCATTTTTCTCCTGAATTAAAAGTGGTGGTTTCATATCTTTAATTACCTCCATCACTGGCCTTATCACACCCTAAGATATCATGACGTGAGCTAAGAAATCAAAATAGATATCCTCTGTTTAAGACTTCTCAAACCTTATTTCTGCTAAGTTATGAATTGGGATTCTTAACCGCATTCTTGGCTTCTTCTTAGAATATTTGGACATCCTCTTTATTGATGGAGCGTGTATACGTTTTCTGTAGCTGCATGACAAATTACTACAAATGTAGCAGCTTAAAATGACATCAATTTGTTAGCTCACAGTTCAGTAGCTCGGAAGTCTGGCACTGCTCTTACCTGAAGGTTCTGATGAAAAATCCATTTCCAAGCTCATTCAGCTTTTTGGCAGAATTCATGTCTTTGCTGTTGTACAGCTGAGCTCCCTGTTTCCTTACTGACTGTCAGCTGGTGCCTACTCTCAGTTTCTAGAGGCTACCCTCTTTCCTTGGCACATGGCTCCCTTCATCTTCAAACAGCAAGAATGCCTCAAATCCTTGTGCTTTGAATCTCCCTCACTTCCTCTTCTGCCACCAGTTAGAGAAAGCTTCCAGTTAGGTCAAGCCTACCGGATGAGCTTCCTGTCTTAATGTCTGCTGCTATGTAACATTAACATAATCACAATCATGGCAGTGATATCACACAGGACCCAGGGATTATGGCATGGAATCTTGAGGGGATAGGGGGCATTTTTAGAATTCCACCTAATAGGATAAGCAAGAAATGAGCATGGATATTTTTTAGAGTTGAGGGGAAAAATGAACATTACACCAAAATCCTTTCTTTCTTACTTGGTTCTGTACTTTACTTTCATTAAGTTTCTGGAGTATGGGCAGTTTCGAGAGTATGGGTACATTATGGCCAGGGAATAAGGAAATGAGTGATTTTTTAAAATATTAAAAATTTACCAAATATTTTAGAGAGTAGATAACCAGATAATCAATATAAATGTCACTAACATTTTTAAGAGAAGGAGCACCAAAAGTTTGACCACACAGATGTCCAATTCTCATTTCTTCCACCATTCCACATCCCCATTTTAGTTTCTGTTATATTCTCATTCTGATTGGTGCTACAGAGCTTAATGTGGTTTGTTTTGTGTGTGTATGTTTTTAAGTGTTTCATTTCTTCTTTGTAGACCATCTGATTGTTCACTGTTCTTTAATTTGATTTTCTGTCATTGTTCTTTATGCCTTCTGTTTTTTCTTTCCCAGTTCTCTGGATTTCTGTATTCTCACAACTGTTAAGAACTTTATTAGGGAAGAAAAAAATGGATAGTCAACAGGGTGGAGATGGTTGAGGTGGCATAAAGAAAGAATACAAGATTGCTGTTAAGTATTGAAATTGGCCATAAGCCATACATGGAAAATGTTTAACAAATATAAATAGTTTTATTAGTTTATTTTCATAAACTATTGCATAGAAAGGGACAAGTGAGACTATTAGATACACAGTTATGAAAGAAGAAAGTAGCTGCTGATATTCTAATAATATCTAGTTATTTAATAACTTCTCTGAATATATGGGCTGTTGAGCTTGCTTGTTAGAAATGCTCAAATAAGTTTGGGGCAAGAATTTCAAAGTAAAGAGGAGACATGTGGTAAAAGAAAGAGGTTTATGTGGTAATTTTTTTGCTAAGGGGCAGCCTTGCAACAAAGATGCTAATTAAGCAGGCTGGTGTTGGTCTCTAATGCTCAATTAAAGGTGTTAATGAGCTGTCTAAGAATAGTTTTCAGAAAGAGCAGGAAATGTAGAACTGAACAGAAAAGTAGAATTTATAACTTATTTTAAGCCATATTGTGAATTTTAAATTGAGGGTGGAGTCAGTATATAATTGAGTAATTTGCTTTGAGGTAGATTTGATCTTTGTTTTTTTTAACATGTCATCTTATTTCCTGTAAATGTTTAAACATTAACTAATGATAGCTGTCATCAGAATACAGTAGCAGGAAAAACTCACTTTTTATTTTAACATTTTATTTCTTTGATGCCCCCTCTTTGGCCCCTCCCTCCCCCAACAGAGAAGACAGAGAAGCGAGATTTCTAGCCAGTAAAATGGGAATCATAGCAACATTCCGGTCCTGGGCAGGTAAGTTACTGTGTGATGCTTTATAAGATCCAATAAGAAAAACTTGACCATTTTTTCAAATGTTAAATTATTATTGCGACATCTAATTTAGACGTTAACCTAGTCTTATTTTATATGTTATTCCGAGCCAAAGGGATTTGTACAAAATTATTTAAATTGACTATTTGTAAATCAATGTGCTAATGATTCCCCGGGCAATTAAAAAAAATTAAACGTGATCTATACCAAAAAAATTTAAGGAGTGTTAGCTGTATATGTAACTGAAGTTTGTTACCTAAATGTACAATGTAGAATGTCATAAATACCAAATAAGCAAGATAGGCCATTAGTAGTCCCAAATTTCTTGAGAAGAGAGACTCTGCATGTTCGTATCTTTCCATGGAATGAAAAGCAAAGATTTTCCTCAAAATAATACCACCACTAAATGTGTTATTTTATATTAATGATTACCTTCTTCCTTCTTGAGTTTGTAAAGCAATTTAAAGGATAGCTTATGAAGGAGTATAGCAGTAAACAGAACAAGAAAAATCACCTGAACATTTCTGGGTACGTAGGTAACCTAACAGATAGCGTTTCCATACAAATGACTATCCCAGCCATACAGTTGGCCGCTAGCCAGTAGATTTTCAGGAACTTCCTCTAGACTCTCAACACTTTGGTGAAAAAACTCCAGCCTTGCTCTGTCTCATGACTGCCTATTTCCCCTTACCCTCGTGGACAGCCTAGGATTCTATGAGAGCCCAGCCATCACACATCCTTTTTCATGCTCAACCAGCTTTCACCACATTCTGTCAGTAGAGAAACTAACACAGTTCGCCTGCAAAGCTTAACCATCACTGCACTTAACCTCAAAACTCACTGTAACTTTGTGTTCTGTAGTTATAATCATCATCCTTTCTCATCCTTCAGCTTCCTTGCCATTAGAGCAGTTCCTATCTTACGAAAAAATGAATTTTATTCTGCTCTAAGCACCAGTACAGCTTAGCTACTATCTGCTCATTCTCCCTACTTCCAGACTCTACTCTCCCTATCAGTGTCTCTCTCATCTCTGTCTCTCTCCTTGCTTCTCTTAAACTTCTTTCTGCTGTGCTTCAGTTTGTCTTGGGGTCCTTATACACTGATCCATCATTAGAAACTTAGAAGGTTGGAAATCTTCCACTCTCCCGTTTAAGTAAGAAGAGAAATATGGCATTACAAGTTAGAACTTTGAACACGTTTTTTTCACAAAAATAATTTCCTAAATAGTTTTTATATTCTTTGGTACTATTTATGAGTTAAATAAGCTTTTGTATATTTGTAATATTATTTCTATGATACTATATATTTCAAAACCCAAATAACTGATTGACAAATGAACTTTTAAAACATAGTTTCCTCATGAGTTACAGTAGCCTGTTTTCCCTCTTAGTGCAGATAGGATCTGTAAAGACTATCTTAGTCTATTTAATCTCTCATGTTACTATCAAACATCAAAGTTTGAGAAATACCATTTTGATGATTTAAGCAAGTAAGTCTGCCTTTTGTGTTTTAATTTGAATTTTGAACTTCAGTTCAAAGAGAAAATATAGATTATTCATAAATATATGTGCTTAGTTAGCTAGAAGTAACAGGGAACTTTAGAGTCCTGTATGACTTTTTAAAAATGTTTTTCTCAACATTTTATTATCGAAAATTTCAAACATACAGAAAAATTATACAGTGAACACCCATGTACTTCCATCACCTAGACTTTGCTCTATTTGCTTTATTAAATGTCTTTCCATCAGCCCATCCCTCTGTGAATTCATCAGTCCTCTTATGTTATTCTCTTGCATTTCAAAGGAAGTTGCAGAATTCAGTACTCTTGATTTCTGAACACTTCAGCATGCACGCTATTACTGAGAATTTAGTATTTGTTTATGGCTCTGATTTGGTTATTTTTGTTTTTTGGGGTTTTTTTTTAGGTAAAATTAACCCCTTTCAATGAAATGCACAAATCTTGAGTCTACCATTTAATGAGTTTTGACAAATGCTTACACCTGTGTATCCAAACCCTTTTTATGATATAGAACAGTACTATCATTCCAGAAAGTTCTCTCATGCTCCTTCCTATTTAACCCCTGACCCCTACTACCCTAAGAAGCAACCAGTGTTCTGTTTATTGTCATCATAGATCAGTTTTGCTTGTTCATCTAAGTGAGATCCTAGCCTATGTAAGGCTTTTTTTCACCCAACATAATCATTTTGAGATTCATTCATGTTGTATATATCTATAATATGTTCCTTCTTATTGCTGAGTCGTATTCCTTTGGGTGAATATACCACAGTGTTTTTAGCCCTCCTCTTGTTAGTGAACCTCTGACCTGTTTGCAGTTTTGACTACTGTAAGTAAAGCTACTATGAGCAGTCTTCTACAAGTCTTTTTTTTGCAGATATGAGCTTTCATTTCTCTTGAGTAAATACCCAAATGGAATTCCTGGGTAACAGGATGGATGTATGTTTAGTTTTAGTTTTATAAGAAACAGCCAGACTTTTTCTCCAAATACTTAGACTGTTTTATTCTCCCATCCTCAGTGTATGTGAGTTTCAGTTGCTCTGCATCCTTGTCAGCATTTGGTGTTGTCAGTCTTTAATTTTAGCCATTCTGGTGGGTCTGTAGTGGTATCTCATTGTGAATGTAATTTGCATCTCCCTGATTACTAATGATATTGAACACTTCGTATGAGTTTATTAGCTATTCACATATTTTATTTTGTGACATGATATTAGTATGTTTAAAATTGTTTGACTCAATTATCTCACTTAAAATTTTGATCCACACAATTTATTTGAATTCTCTGTTATACTCTTCTGTGCACTCCCCATATTTTAGAATTAAACTTTTAAAAGACGAATATCAAGCAGTTTTTGGCTTTCAGTTGAGGAGGCATTAAATAAGGGAGACAGACTTGTTGTCTTACCCTCTCCAGTATTGTTAGTCCCTGAGAATCAGTCATCAGCAGATGGGAGTAGTAGGCAGTCAGATTCATGAACCTTTTTGGGTATGAAACAAATAAAAGGAATTTAAATGATAAAATTATTGATAGTCTCTAATCAGTAGAGAAATTCAGAGAATGTTTGAAATATATTATCTCTTATGATAACCAAACAATATAATATTATAATTTTGCTTGGAAAAACATCGCAGATTTTGTATTATGGATATATTAAGTACAGAAATTTTTTTGAGGGACTGGCCCAGTGGCGTAGTGGTTAAGTTTGCGTGCTCTGCTTCAGCGGCCTGGGGTTCACAGTTTTGGATCCCAGGCACAGACCTGCACACCACTGTCCATCAAGCCATGCTATGGTGGCATCCCACATACAAAATAGAGGAAGATTGCCACAGACGTTAGCTCAGCAACAATCTTCCTCAAAAAGGAAAGTTGGCAGTAGATGTTAGCTCAGGGCCAATCTTCCTCACAAAAATAAATATATAAATAAATAGAAATTCTTTTGAAATCTAAGTCAGAGATTTCTTTTTCTTTTTATCCTCTTTAGGTATTATTAATTTATGTAAACCTGGAAACTCTGGGATCCAGTCTCTAATTGGAGTACTTTGCATACCAAATATGGAAATAAGGGTAAGTAAAAGTTATTGTAATTGTTTTATTCTTTGGCTTTTAACAGAGAAAATGAATTGTAAAAAAAGTTATTTCAGATGATGCCTTTTCCTCATAAATTGTTAATCTGTTGCATAGAGCATTTTAAAAATACGTAAACATTTACTACCTAATTGAATACTAAGGATAACATGAATCCTTTGAAATCCTGCTATTGTTAGGAACTATGACTTTATTAAAAATATGAAATTAATTATACTTTATGCATTAAAACATGCAAACAATACAGAAGGGCATTCTCGTTGTAAAAGATTGAAGCAACATAGCAACATATTTATGGAGGAGCACGTGCAGTAGTATGCATTCTAACGAGCTTTTACAATATGTTCTGGGTAGTGGTTCTGATTAAAATTGGGTTGTTAATATTTATTCACTTATTTATTAGATGTAGTCCTAACTTCTTAGTGCCTAGGAATTTGTATTGAACAGCTAAAATAAATTGAAATTGTGGGGGGAAAAAATTAACTCTTCAAGTGATTCTTCCTTTTCCCTTTAAATGTTTTTGTTTGTTTTAATTTTGTTCAAAGGAATAAAATTTGCTGCTTTCTTATTTCTTCTTTATATGAACCAAGCCTAGAGTTGAAAAATAGTATTAGAAAATATTAGCCAGGAGTGCCTCACTTAAAATGTGAACTAAGCATTTAGACCTTGGAAATGAAAGGATGTGATTATAGTTGGAAAGATCTACGGCCTATGAGCAGGGAACTAAATGTTAGGGCAATGGTGAAAGAACATAGTCTTTGGAGTCTGGCTGACTGAGGTTTGACTCCTGGTTTTATTACAGTTGTGTGTCACTCAGCGACAGGGATGTGTTCTAAGAAATGTGTCATTAGGTGATTTCATTGTCGTGTGATCGTCATAGAGTATACTTACACAAACCTGGATGGTATAGCCTGCTACACACCTAGGCTATGTGTATTGCTTGTTGCTCCTAGGCTACAAACCTGTACATTATGTTACTGTACTGAATAATGTAAGCAATTGTAACACAATGGTAAGTATTTTTGTATCTGTATGTATCTAAACATAGAAAAGTATGGTATAGAAGTAAAAATATGGTATAGAAGATAAATGGTATACCTGTATGGAGGAGCACTTACCATGAATAGAGCCTTCAGGACTGAAAATTGCTCTAGGTAGGTCAGTGAGTGAGTGGTGAGTGAATATGAAGGCCTTGGACATTACTGTATCTTATTGTAGACTTTATAAGCACTGTACACTTTGGCTACACTAAATTTATAAAAATATATATATTTTTCTTTCTTCAATGATAAAGTAACCTTAGCTTACTGTAACTTTTTTACTTTGTAAACTTTTTAATTTTTTTAACTTGTTGAGTCTTTTGTAATAACACACCTTAAAACACAAACACATTGTACAGCTGTACAATGTTATATTTCTTTATATCCTTACTCTATAAGCATTTTTCTATTTCTTTTTAAAGATTTTCATTTTTTTAATTTTTCCTTCTTCTCCCCAAAGCCCTCCCAGTACATAGCTGTATGTTTTAGTTGTGAGTCCTAGCTGTGGCATGTGGGATGCCACCTCAGCATGGCTGGAGGAGCAGTGCCATGTCTGTGCCCAGGATCCGAACTGGTGAAACCCTGGCCTGCTGAAGCAGAACATGCAAACTTAACCACTTGGCCATGGGGCTGGCCCCAACATTTTTCTATTAAAATTTTTTTTTTTTTTACTCTTTTGTTGAAAATTAAGGCACAAACACACACATTAGCCTAGGCCTACACAGGGTCAGGATCATTAATATCACTGTCTTCCACCTCCACATCTTGTCCCACTGGAACCTCTTCAGGGACAATAACACCCATGGAGCTGTTATCTCCTGTGATACAGTGCCTTATTCTGGAATACCTCCTGAAGGACCTACTTGAGGCTCTTCTTGAGGAGGTATCACTCTTTTCAGAAATATGTCCATGGTGATTTGTTTGTTTTTTTCATCATAGATTTGCTTATAAACAGGTAATGCATTGTGAACATTCCTCTCTATTAATGGAAGCCTTTTGATGTTGAGGTCCATGTTTTCAAACTTTTTAAGAAGCTTGTTGAAGTCTGCAAAAGTTTCTGCTAAACCCTTCACTGTGAATTTTCTTGGGAGTTCTTTTTCTTCTCCTGCAGTTTCCTTTTTCTTGCTATGATGTCACTAAGCATCAGAAATTTTTCAGCTCCATTATAATCTAATGGGACCACCGTTTATGTGGTCATTGACCGAAAAGTCGTTATATGGCATATGACTGTATTTATAGCTCCATGACCTTGGGCAAATTACTTTTAATCTTTAAATCTATTTCCTCATATGTACAATGGGGACAATAAAAGATTTATTGAAAAGATTAAAAACCATGTATGTAGTAAGCATTCAGTAATTACCCCTTTTCTAATATAGGCCTGATGACAGTAGTTTTCTAAAATACAGTAGTTCTGTTTTTATCAATTTTTTATTCTCAATATAGAACATTTAAAAAATCTTTAAGCAATGATTTAGTCCATAAGAAAAATGAACTGTATATGTTTGCACTTGCAGCGAGGTCTGCTTGAAGTGCTTTATGATATATTTCGTCTTCCTCTACCTGTTGTGACTGAAGAGTTCATAGAAGCACTGCTCAGTGTAGGTAAGTATTGAAGTGCATTTGTAGCTATTCATATAATATAACTTTTTGAATGGCTTATCTAATGGAGGCAGACTCTCTTAAAGGAAAAA
The DNA here is from genome assembly GCF_021613505.1 of Equus quagga. Taxonomy (NCBI): domain Eukaryota; kingdom Metazoa; phylum Chordata; class Mammalia; order Perissodactyla; family Equidae; genus Equus; species Equus quagga. The sequence continues at coordinate 90,273,717 of NC_060275.1, forward strand.
TACTGTACTAAATATTGAATATCATTTTCTTTTCTTACGGCATTATTGGGGCATGAAATTAATGTAAAAATAAAACCTCAAATAAGAAATCTTAATTTCTTCTCTATCACCCTAGCTCTTGCAGATGAGCAGTGAGAGTAATAGAAAGATGGACCAAGAAAGGAAGAAAGGAGACAATAAGAAACCTCTGTAATTATCAAATTAGATGGTCTGATTCTTGTCTTATTTTAGCCAAATGACTCCTGAGTCCCCAAATGAAGAAAGTTAGATCTGTGTGCATTTACATACATCATTTTTTTCTGTATGCCTTTTTCAGTCTATTTTTTAACCAACATTTAGAAAAATTGTTCATGGCTTGGCTGGCTAATGGTTCTACATTTATCTGAAGTGTTTTTTTGACATCTAATTTTCTTCTAACCACCTAATTTTAACTGTTTTAGATCCAGGTAGGTTCCAAGACAGTTGGAGGCTTTCAGATGGCTTTGTAGCTGCTGAGGCAAAAACTATTCTTCCTCATCGTGCCAGATCCAGGTAGAATTTAAATAAAGAAATGGTTCAAATTTATTATTACTGTTTTTACATTAAATTATGTAATATTTGGAGCATTATTTAAATTGTTTCTGTGCTGTGTTCATTTCCAGGCCAGACCTCATGGATAATTATTTGGCACTGATACTCTCTGCATTTATTCGTAATGGACTTTTAGAGGTAAGACTTATAAACCTGATTTTATTCTGTTTTATTTATTTTGTTTTCTCCAACGAATTCTTTCAGAACAACAGACATAGATGATACATAAATGTATTCATATATACTATTTTGCAACTATGATATTTTCTTTTACTTTCAAAGGGTTTGGTTGAAGTGATAACAAACAGCGATGACCATATCTCGGTTAGAGCTACCATCCTTTTAGGAGAGCTTTTACATATGGTAAGTTTAGCAACTTCTGATTATGTTTCATATCATTAATGTTTTAATTTATAAACAGGTTATTTTAGCAATGCTACTTTGTATTTTCTCAAAAAAATAAATTTGCGTTTGTTTGAATGTTTATCTTTGCATTACAAAGAGCCCTTGATTCCTCGTATCTTGATTTATAGAGAGGCTAGTTTTATAAATGGAACAAATATAAAAAATACAAAATTCTGAATATTAATTTTTACACTCACTTTCGATGCTGACACTTTCAGTCCTGTAAATCTTAGTGTCTCTCAGAAAGACTTCCTACCTAAACAGCAAGAAATTACAAAACTCATAGATACTACTTCAGTCAGCTAGAAATGGAGTTGATGTATGGCAATCAGGGCCTGAATTAAAGAAAATTTTGTGCGAAATTCTAAATATAACTGTCTTGTTTGAACACAGTCTTCTCACTAAACTTGTAAGTTGAGGTTCAGAGGGTAGGAATCTTTTTCTTTATTTTTTTGGCCTTGATTTTACGACATCAGTAACTTCTGGAAACAGGGAGCTAGGAAAGTGATCTGACCATTTTCTACTCCCAGTAAATTAAGCAATGGGGGAACTCTGATCGTTTGCAAGGTAGAAATTCTTATTTCTAGGTTACCTATTAATAATATACTAAATAAAAAGAACCACTTTAAACTCATCAAGGAAGAAGAACCCTTATGGCAAATCTTTTCAAGTTATGTTATGACTTGCTATTGTTGGCAAAGTATTTTTTGTTTTTATTGTTATTTCAGTCTCCACCTCCAGTTCTATCCCACCTCTGTTTAAGTGAGGTACAGAGAATTGAACAGAGTTTAGTGATAACTGTTTTGTTTATCAGTGAGTTATTTAGCCACTTGCTCTCTTCTTCTTCAGCTGACTATGGAAGAATTCAGTAATATTGCAGGTTCTCAGGTCTGATTATTTTTACTTCTTAAGATATCATTCCTCCTAAGGTTATCAATATCCAGAATTCTTTGCTTTTCCTTGATGGAATTTCTTTCTAAGTTTCATCTGTTCCCTTCCCCCATAGACCAGAATTCTCTGATTCCCTTGAAATATAAAAGCTGGTCATTTTGAGTATAGTGGTGTTAGTTCATTGCTTGTTATACATCTTCTGGCTTCCACATTTAGGTAATTTACTTATTTTCTTTGATAGAAAGCAGAATGAGTAGTGGAATTTTGTTTGGAAAGCAGGAGTTAATAATAAGTTTCTTGTTTGAAAGATTATTGGACTATGAGGCAAACTTATTTTGAGATGATGGTTTTTAAAATTTAGGAAGTCAACTCATAAGTTATGGTATTACAGCTAGCATCTTAAATGTTATTTTTAATGTAACATTGTAGTACGGTATCTAAGTTTTGATATATAAAGCTTTAAGGTCATTTAAGAGTCGAGTTTAATCCAGTATCACTTAAAATTTATAATTTAATGTCATAGTAAAGGATCTATGAAATTCAGTGGTTTTATTAATGTTATGTGAGTTTGTACCTTTATATTGGTCACATTTCATCCTTGTTGAAAGTACATAAGATAAAAATTATAAATATGTATTGGAAAGTAAATGATTAATTTCATAAGACCTCAGAGTCTTTAGTTTTATATCTGTGGATAATCTATAACATAAAATATTTCTACTTCTCAACTCATAGAATGTTATGTTTCCTTTTAGGCGAACACAATTCTTCCTCATTCACATAGCCATCATTTGCACTGCCTGCCAACCCTAATGAACATGGCTGCATCCTTTGATATCCCCAAGGAAAAGAGACTGTAAGTGTCAGAGCCCTAGCAAAGCTTGTCCCTGGTGTTTGTATTTGATACCCAGTTAGATGACCTTCTCTTCTTTTTTTTTTTTTATTTTTTTTATTTTTTTAAAGATTTTAGTTTTTATTTTTTTCCTTTTTCTCCCCAAAGCCCCCCGGTACATAGTTGTATATTCTTCGTTGTGGGTCCTTCTAGTTGTGGCATGTGGGACGCTGCCTCAGCGTGGTTTGATGAGCAGTGCCATGTCCGCGCCCAGGATTCGAACCAACGAAACACTGGGCCGCCTGCAGTGGAGCGCGCGAACTTAACCACTCGGCCACGGGGCCAGCCCCGACCTTCTCTTCTTTTTAAAAAAGTAGTATATATAGGTTATGCTAGGATGTTCTTTTAGGGAAGCCTTACAGATAAGAGGAAAATTAATAGTTTTATTTAATAATTTGTATTTTAGACTGTAAGGTATTAGAAGTTAGTAAAATCAACTTTTTCTAGCATGTTTCTGATTAAGGACATAGATTTTCTACTAGATCACTAAAAATGTTGTTTGAGAGGTTTTTTCGACTATTTTACGTTTTGAGCAACAATTTAGGCTCTTTTTTAATGTCTAAATTGTTTCAAATTCATGAAGCACAAAGACTAACAGTGTATTCTTTTATATGTGTGGTTAAAAATTATGGAAGTGAGTACCCTATACTATAATAACTAAAATTATTCAATGCTGAAGGAGATAATTGCAAACAGAATTTATAAACAAAAGTGTGGTAATACAGTTATAGCTCTGCTGGAGTTCCAGTACTAATAATAAAATACAATTTAAAGGGTAAAGATGGAGGAGCTTGATTGGGAAGTACTAGTAGGAATCTTTTTTCACTTGGTAAAGATTATGTCTAGGCCAGGGGTGTTTTTTTTTTTCCCCTATTATGATCAGAAAAATTTATATATTTGGACCTCATTATTTCTTTTTGTAGTGTTAGTGAAATGTGGTTCATTAGCTATTCAGAAATGAATTTTTGTGAACAGTTATAGTACGTTTCTCAAAAGTTTAGTTAGGTTTAATAATTAAGTACACATATGGGCTGCACTATAAATAAATAATATTCTGTTTATTAATTTTGATTCTGTCAATGAAAATACTATTGTTTAACAGACTGAAGTTGTGTTATAAACTGAGGGCATGAGGGCCCATCTCAGTTCTGACTCTAGCTTACATTAGTAATGGTAACTTTCAGTTTTTATTTCAGTAGTTTCAAGATGGAAAAATGTACTTTCCCAAAGCCTGGTAGACCTAAACTCTCTGGGTCAGATTATGGCCATGAATTTCGGGATTCATGAGGAATTTAAACTTACCTTCAAAATTCTAGTAATAATAGCCGCCTTAGAATGCTTTTTGTTTGTTTGGGTTTTTTTGTTTTCTTTTAGCTCGGTAAGCTCCTTTACTGGATAGAGTAAATACTTGCCAATCTGAGCACATCTCAAGGTTTTAAAATTTTAAATCTGATTTGTATTTACCAGAAGTTCTGAGGTACCAAATTCTTGCAAACTGCACTTTTATGCACCACAAAGAAGTAAAAATAATTTTTAGAAGGATACCATTTATAGTTGCAGATCAGTGGGAAAATAAAGACTGTTCAATTGATGGTGGAATTATTGATTATTCACATGGGAAAATGAAATTATCTGTCAACCTCATATCTTAAATAAAAATCAGTTTCAGGTGGATTAAGGACTTAGACATGAAAAGCAAAGTTTTGAAACAAGTATAAAAATATATAGAAAATTAGATTTCTGACCTTGTAGAAGGAGTTCTTAAAACAAATATATAAAAAGTGCCCATCACCATAGAAGAAAAGATTAGTAAGTACATGTTTAGTTGAGTCTAAATAATTAGTATTTCTTCATATAAATCAGCAGTGTTCTTGATTTTTTTTTCCTTATGATTCCAAATTTTTTTTTTTTTTTAGCATCTCTTTTATGTTATTTTACTTTTTGATGAGGAAGATTCACCCTGAACTAACATCTATTGCCAGTCTTCCTCATTTTTTTTTTTTCCGCTTGAGGAAGATTAGCCCTCAGCTAACATCTGTGCCAGTCCTCCTCTATTTTGTATGGGGGTTGCTGCCTCAGCATGTTTGATGAGTGGTGTATGTCTGCGCCTGGGTTCTGAATCCATGAACCTGGGCCACCGAGGCAAAGGACGTGAAGTTAACCACTACACTACAGGGCCGGATAATTTACTTTTTAGTAACAATCTCTACCTTGAATTTATGTAAATTTTAATAGAGTAGGTCACCAAAGTGATCTCTTTAAAGTTACGCTAGCCTTGCTATAGTATTGATTGAATTTTTTTCTCATTAGGCGAGCCAGTGCAGCCTTGAACTGTTTAAAACGCTTCCACGAAATGAAGAAACGAGGACCTAAGCCTTACAGCCTTCATTTAGATCACATTATTCAGAAAGCAATTGCCACACACCAGAAACGGGATCAGTATCTCCGAGTTCAGAAAGATATATTTGTTCTTAAGGTACTGATATGAAATCACCTTTTTGCAGTTTTATTCATGTGATGGATGTTCAAATGGCTCCCAGGTTTTGTAAAGACTAGGCAGTTTTGAGCTATGTTTTACAACTTTTTAAAGTTAAAAAACCTCGATAATTCATCCTTAAATGAAATATCTTTGCTTTTGTTTTTAAAATTTCAACGTAGTTTTCTGATGTGAGGACAGTTTGCCTTAATTTTTCTTCTTATTTTCTGGTGATTTTAGGATACAGAGGAGGCTCTTTTAACGAACCTTAGAGATAGCCAAGTCCTTCAACATAAAGAGAATCTTGAATGGAATTGGAATCTTATAGGGACCATTCTTAAGGTATGACAGGATGCTTCTTGGTGATGGGTTGATTGTCTTCATTTTATTATTCATTGTAATTCAGCATAATTGTATGTTTGGGAATTGATAAATATGTATATAATATAACATATTATGTTTTTCTAGTGGCCAAATGTAAATCTAAGAAACTATAAAGATGAACAGTTGCACAGGTATGTAAGAAGTGTTTTGCATTTAAATTTTAAAAACTTAGTTTTGAATTATAACTAATATCTACTGAAAGTAATAGTTGGTGTTTTAATGATACATAAATTTTAGTAGTTGGTGTTCAATAGGTACATAATGTACATTTTTATATCTAGTCTTATTTTATAACCAAAAAGCATCAGCTGATTCTTTTTCTAGTTATTTACATTCTAGTTTTAGTTTTGGAACAAATGAAGTACTTGAAATAAAGCTTTCTCAATTTGAGGTAATATCAACCATGTGGTAATCTTAGCTCTCACATATGAGGATGACATAATAAGGACATATTGTTTCCCCTCCCCAAAATAATGGCCATTTTTAATATTTCATTTCTACTTCCATTTGCATCTGACTTTGGAGGATTCATTCTTCCTCCTCTTTATACTCCTCTTAACCAAGTTGATGCTCTCCATACCTTCCATAAAATATAGTAATGTTCATAGCATGTAAAGCACATCAAGCTACTATGCTGTTCTCTAGTACCCCCATGCATTTTTAATCCTTCCCAGTTTAGATTAACCAACCACCATTACCGATCTTATTAGAGGTCACTTAAGAGGGCCTTTACTGCATCTTTAGAAATTCGTCATTAGCATTATTATTTGATTGTATTCATCTACTCATGATATTTAACTTAATATCTATATTAAGTTTTGAGAAATATATAGAACATACAAATTACATTGGAATAAAGAACTATAGCACTAACTTTTCATACTCCTTGAGAACAGAGATGATGCCTCATTCAGCTTTGTTTCTCCAGCTCCTGGACCTGAAAACCTTTATTGGATTGGATTGTAGTACATGAAGTTAAATTGAACTAAATTAGGTGGAAGCTTAGAGCATACTGTTGAGAATTATGACATTGAAATATCATAAATTATGTCCATTGCTTCATAAATTCAGTTATCTAAATTTTACCTGCAGCTTTTATGCTTGGCTTTTTGCCTAATTGTGAAAAAACTGACAAAATCATAGTGTGGTAACATTTGCTTACAATTATTTAGTATAAGATTATTTTATAAAGCCGTGGGACAAAGTTCTTGATAAAATACTGTAGAAGAAAATTTATGTCGAGGTGGCTTCCTTATATTTATCCAACCTTATCTTCTTATGTTATATCTGCATTTTTCCTACTAGCATCTTTCTTCTCCTGTATTTCTTTCAGGCATCTCACCATAAAATTCTTATTTCACAAAGATATTGTTTACAATGAAGAGGTTTTTTTTAGTTGATTTTTTTGTTTTCTTTTTTTGTTTTGTTTGTGAGAGAGAGAGAAATGTACCAAATGTGTTTATTAAATTTCTTGCCGTTGGTTTAGACCTAAAACTTACTCAAAACTTTGTGATGTCATAAGCTATGGTTAAGATTCTAAAATAATGGTTTGCTTTCTTACTTTGTTGCTAATTTTATTCTGATCTTAGGTTTGTACGAAGACTACTTTATTTTTACAAGCCCAGCAGTAAATTATATGCCAACCTGGATCTGGATTTTGCCAAGTCTAAGCAGCTCACAGTTGTGGGTTGCCAGTTTACAGAATTTCTTCTTGAGTCTGAAGAGGTAATAAGCACTTCGAATATTTTCCAAAGCAAATGTTTTTCATTGAATTTTCCCCCTTCCTTTTATTTCTGAATATGCATAAGCTGTATTTGAAAACACAAAAAATGAGCCCACGTTTCGATTTGAGTTCTTAGTCACTAGCTACATATGTGACATTGGGCAAGTTATTTGCCTTCTAGAAGACGTGGTTTTCTCTTTGTAAAATGGGAAGTAATACCATATCCATGCCACATTGTGTTGAATGGGATTAAAAACAAAAGATTGACATCTGTTATTAGTAACTTCATCATTATCATTAAATTTTTTGGACTTGATTAAAGTTGATTTTTCTAATTATAGGCACTAATGACTTTTCCAACAATATCACAATGTATTTGCTTTTAGGATGGGCAAGGATACTTAGAAGATCTAGTAAAGGATATTGTTCAGTGGCTCAATGCTTCATCTGGAATGAAACCTGAAAGAAGTCTTCAAAATAATGGTTTATTGACTACTCTTAGTCAACACTACTTTTTATTTATTGGAACACTTTCTTGCCACCCACATGGAGTCAAAATGCTGGAAAAATGCAGTGTATTTCAATGGTGAGCATACCTAGGTTCTGTTTCAGTATATACCTAAACTGTATTTTTAATGTAGTCAGAAATGGTGTGCTTTTTAGTCTATGTACGTGTGTTTAAGTTTTATTTAAATGCAAAAAAGAAAAATTTAGAGTTGTCTTGATGCTTTGATATTCTTTTTTTATGTGATATTTGTCATTAAATGCTTTCTTTTGTAAATGCTTGTTTGTATTAGGAATTTAAAAGTATTTGTTAAGTTAATAAATTGATACAGGAATTTCTAGTAATTCTTGAAATAATGAATTAGTTTCATCCTTTTTTTTAGTCTCCTTAACCTTTGCTCCTTGAAAAATCAAGATCACTTGCTGAAACTGACTGTTTCTAGCTTGGACTATAGCAGAGATGGATTGGCTAGAGTCATCCTTTCTAAAATCCTAACTGCAGCCACTGATGTGAGTATAACGTAGGCAATAAAAGTATTTTTTAATAACCGGTTAATTCAATACTTTGTAAGTTTTAGCCAAGTAAAATTAATTATAAATTCTAAGAACATGAGATGAAATTTGTTTACTTTAAAATTTTAGTTCGTCCAAAGAACTCCATAGAGTATTCACAATTTTATATAAAGGGGAAGAAGCAGCTAGATAGAAACAAAAGTATTTTGTTTTACCAGGACTAAAAAAGTATTCATATGGAGGGCTAACCCATCAATTCCAATCTTTGTGCCCATTTCAAGTAGCAGAACTGTCCCCCAGAAGAGTCAAATTGGCTGTCCATGGCGAAGTTTGGCTTGTTTTTTTTAATGTTCTCATTTACTTTTACAGGCCTGCAGGCTGTATGCAACAAAACATTTAAGAGTATTATTGAGAGCTAATGTTGAATTCTTCAATAATTGGGGAATTGAATTACTAGTGACCCAGCTACATGATAAAAACAAAACAATTTCTTCTGAAGCTCTTGATATCCTTGATGAAGCATGTGAAGACAAGGTGAAGGTTCATTTTTTTAATATAATAAAATATTTAGACATGAATTTTTATTAAAATATTCAATTTTGAGAGAGAATTATGTGAAATTTTGGAAATAGAGAGTTTACTATCTTTATATAATTGTTAATTTGTCTAATAATTATTTCTTTTAGGCCAATCTTCATGCTCTTATTCAGATGAAGCCAGCTTTATCCCACCTTGGGGACAAGGGTTTGCTTCTCCTCCTGAGGTAAATTTTCAGTAAATTTTTTCTTGTAGTTATGTTTTCTGTTGTGTTCTTTCTGGCAGTGTATATTAAAGCTGGATTCAAGTCTGAAAAGGAAGCACTCTAAAAAGGTTAGCTGTTAACTCTGAAAGAGGCCTATTTTAGAATCTTGGACATTCTGTACTACTGAAACTTTGTCTTTTCATCGTTTTCCTTAATGCTTCTTTTGCAATTCTATGTCTCCTCATGCTTTTCATGATTTTCTTTACTGTGATTGGATCCATGTGTTTGCACAAGGATTGTGAAATTTGTAATTGAAGTTAGCAATAAGTAATAGTTGACCTTTTAGTTTTATGAAGGAGTTATTCCTAAAGTTTTTTAGCTCCTTAAACATATTTTTTGTTTGAGATATTTTAGCTCCTTAAACGTTTTTTGTCAGGCTCAAAGCTAAACTATTGCTTGTTTTAATTTACAGATTTCTCTCTATTCCAAAAGGGTTTTCCTATTTGAATGAAAGGGGATATGTAGCAAAACAATTGGAAAAGTGGCACAAGGTAACTTTCTATTGAATAAGATTCAGTTTGTATGTTTCTGTCTTGGGAAATAGGTTTGTGAATTTAGAGGATTTTTTAATGTCAGTGTTTTGAAACTAAAGAAGTTAAATATTTAAACATTCAGTTGAAGTTGTCTTAAATTCTTTATAATTATTTATATTTTTAAACTGCAGTTATTTTATAGTGAGCTATTGAATTTGTGTACATTCTGTTGAAATTTTGCTTTCAGCTTAATTGATATCATCTACTAATATAATTTATCAACCCTACTTACTATCGTTTCTTTTAATCTTGAGTGTATAGCTGTTTTAAGCTAAAACTAAAACAATTTCCTGAACGAAGGAAGATTGTAGGACAGTTCTAACAAATATAATAATAATTAAACTTTATTTTAGGATGCTACTTTACATCAATCTGAGGACCAGCTTCTTGCTGTTGTAGATAATAAGGGAAACCTAGCAAGAAGGGAGTAATTTGAAGGTGTTAGATAACTTCCTAGCTTTTCTTTAGCTGGTCATCATTTTGGCTTCATTTTGTTTGAAGCATTATAAAATGTCAAAGCATCTTAGAAACTCATGGAATAATCGATCCTAATGTAAATGATTTTTAGATTTTCCATCATTTCAGGTAATTATTTATATTGCCTATGTTGAGCCATATTTCATAAGAGATCCCCACTTTTTAAAAATACTTAACTGGAAAGCATACAACTTCAGGCATGAAGCCTTTCAATAATTGGTGAATTAGAGAACTAAGATAAGATGTGATAGTTTAGTTCCTAAGTAGAAGATATTTAAACCAATTACCATAATAAAATTAGTCAGCTTATTATTACAAATGATAATATTAGGAAATTGCTTAGCAAATCTGGTGCAGTATTTTCAGATAGTAGGTACAAAATAGGACTGCTATAACAAAGGCATGTGCCGTGTATAAGGAAACACAGAGGAAGATTTAATGATTCTGCCTTAGGGATTAGCAAAAGAAATGTTAGATGGGCTCAGGAAAAGATAGGATATTTCAAATGGTCTTAAGGAGTAAGTAGGCAAATAAATTGGAAGAAAGATATTCAAGGGTGAGGGAGCAGAATAATCTGTATAGATTATTGAAACTTCACAGACTCGTGAAGAAAGCCATATTCCATGCAGCTGGGGCTAGGATAAGTGGGAAATGGCAAGATGAGTCTGGAATGGTAAATTAGAACCAGATTGTAGAAGGCCTTATAAGGCACGTTATGTCATACTAGGGAATTTCAATTTTATAGGAAGTGGGGGAATTGTTACAAGTGTTTAAAGAGTAAGCATAGAGCTGTGCTTTACAAACATGACGGATCACAATGTAGAAGCGTAAGTTTGTTCCTCAAAGGTAAAAGGTAGGAATATTGAGAACAATTTAGAAGCAAGAAATGATAAGAGCATGAGCTTCAGTGGTGATGAGGTTGGATAGGCAGGGACATGTTTTCTGGGCATTTCTGAAGTAAGATGGACAGAATTTGTGGACTGCTTGGATATAATGAGTGAGGGGTTTAACTTGACTCTTAAGGTTTCTAATTTAAGGGACTGAGTATATAATGGATCACCATTAAGAGATTGTGATTGCAAAATGTGTTTTGCGGGATGAGGATAATGAATTTTGAATATGTTTAAGTGGTATTACCTGTGGGATAACTAGGTGCTGGTATCCAGAAAACATTTGGAAATATGGAGCTGGAGCTCAGATCTGTGCTGAAGATGGCAGTTTGGGAGTCATCAGTGTATGGTAGCAGCAGCAGTAGTAGTAGTAGTTAAAAACAGAAATGAGTGAGATCACAAGGGAAAATGTAAAGAACAAAAAAGAAATCACGCTGAAAATTGCTCCCCAGGGAATACTCTGGTTTAGTAAGGGGAATAAAAGGACAAGGATACTGAGGAAAACATTATCAACGAGAATGGTGTCACTAAAGGATGCTTCAGGAAGGAGAGGCCAGGTGTACAAATTCTTAGAGAGGTCACAGAAGATGAATACTGGAAAACAGGCTGTTAAATTTGACAGGTCATTGGAGAATTTTGCTGGAGCAATTTCAGTAGAAAGTTACAAACAGATGCTGAATTGCAGTTACAGTTAGTTAGGCAGTAAATGGGAGGTTTAAAAATACAGGCAATCTAGTCTGCTCTCTCAGATTAATTAGAGAAAGGGAAGGAAACTAGCTTATTAATTGCCTATCACTGAACTTAGTGCTTTTCAAGTATTACCTCAGTTAATCCTCACAGCAACCCTATGAAATATATTCTGTTATTTCTATTTTGTGAATGAAAACGTGGAAGCTAAGAGAAGTAAACTAATTTATCCTGAGTCACAAAGCTTCAATATAGCAGAACAGGGGCGCTTTTTGATGCCAAAGCCCATGCTCTTTCCACTGTATTGGATTTCCTCCCAGTAGCTTGTGGCATGCCAAGATGAAGTGAGACTGCCTCTTTTTCAAGATAATAAAACATCCAGGCCAGGATATTAAAAATCTACTCATTCAATTTAAAACTTCTCTCCCCAAGACCAGGCCTGATAGAGACTTAGAAACCTACAGTGGGGGGAGGATATGGTTAATTCCGTCACTCTTTGTTTCTCATTTTCTTCCCCATTTACTAGCTGCAAGTTTTGGGCTACTCCAGATTTGGAGCAGGAGGAGGAACAAGGGGTAAGGGGTCATGAACAGTCTTACTCAGTTGGTACAGTTGTCATCTGGGGTTGTTAGCTTTGAGTGTCAGATTTCAAATGTTAATTCTTTTGCTTGAGGGTTACTTTATGAATTCTTCAAAGACCTCACCACTGAGGATCTCCTATCTGCAGTTCCCTGCACTAGGGCAATGGCTCCTACCTACTTATAATGCCCCCAGTAACTAGAAGTCCTCCCCTCAGTTGGAGTCTTCTTGCCCCTTCAGGTAGGTCCTTTTGGGCGGAATCCTCAAGATGATCCACATCAGAAACTCAGTGCATTTCATAGCTATAAACCATACTCTGAGCTTTGCTAGTGTTTTCTTAGTGAATGCCACTGGTCAAAAGATTAATCAGGTAATACCACATGAATGTAACTACTCCTGCATAATAGTCAAAATACCTGCCTTAATTAGATTTTTGTACTCAGTTTTCATGTATAGAGGGGAATATGGTAGTATAGTGGTGGTAGTAGCAGTAGTAATAATTATGGTATGCTGATAAAATTAAAACCTCATATTACTATTGCAAAATAAATGTGGAACCTAAAGGAAAAGTAAGTTTTTTAGAGGCTCTAAGTAGTTAAAGTAACCCACTGAATTCAAATAGTCTAAAATGGTTTAAAATGAAAAGTAATTCTCCCTGCCCCCTTCTGTCTTTTCTGACAGTAATATCTGTTGACAATTTCTTTTGTATGCATTCAAAGATGTTCTGTACATCTATAAGTACATATTCTTTATTTAAAAATACAGACAAATTCTATTTACAACTGTAGATAAAACTGTATTTAACTTTTTCATTTAGCAATGTATCTGAGAGATCTTTTCAGAGCTATGCATTTAGGTGTATCTCATTCTCTTGAAAGGCTGTGTAGTTTATTAAATGAAGTGTACCTTAATTTTTATCACCACTCCTGTCTTGATGGGCATTTAAATTGTTTCCAACTTTTTAATTTTGTAAATAGTATTTGTATTCTTGCATATATATCTTTGCATACTTTTGCAAGTATATCTGTTGGTTAAGTTTCTAAAGTTTCATTGTTGAGGGCCGGCCTGGTGGTGTAGTGGTTAGGTTTGCATGTTCCGCTTTGGTGGCCTGGGGTTCTCAGGTTCAGGTTCCAGCGCGGACCTACATACTGTTCATCAAGCCATGCTGTTGCGGCATCCCACATACAAAATAAAGGAAGATTGCCACAGATGTTAGCTCAGGGCCAATCTTCCTCACCAAAACAACAACTAAAATGAATTTAAATTTTTGATAAATACTGCCAAATTGCTTTCCAAAGAGGTTCTACCAATTCCTTCTAACCAGTTTGAAGTGAAGATCTTTTACAATAAAGATGGCCGTGTGCTTGACTCTCAGTTTAAAGAATTTTTTTTTCTTTTTTTTTTGAGGAAGATTAGCCCTGAGCTAACTGCTGCCAGTCCTCCTCTTTTTGCTGAGGAAGACTGGCCCTGAGCTAACTAATATCCGTGCCCATCTTCCTCGACTTTATATGTGGGATGCCTACCACAACATGGCTTGCCAAGCAGTGCCATGTCCGCACCCGGGATCCGAACCGGCAAACCCCAGGCCGCCAAAGCGGAACATGCAAACTTAACCGCTGTGCCAGCGGGCCAGCCCCAGTTTAAAGAATTTGACTAGAAGTTTTCCAAGTTTTAGTTGGAAATACTTTTTACATTTGACCTGATTTAAATTAGTGGGGAAAAATATACTATTGCTTATCAAAAGGTGCCAATATGGTAGAACTCAGTTAATTTCCTTATTTTTTTATTTTTTCAAATATTTTATTGAGGTCATAATGGTTTATAACGTGTAATTTCAGATGTAGATTATTATTTATCAGTTTCTATGTATGCTTCATTGTGCTTGCTACCAATCGTCTAATTTTTATCTTTATGTCTTTTGCTCACCCCCTCCACCTCCTTCCCTTCTGTTAACCACTGATCTGTTCTCTTCATCCATGTATTTGTTTATCTTCCACATATGAGTGAAATCATGTAGTGGTTGTCTTTCTTTGCCTGGCTTATTTCACTTAACATCATACCCTGAAAGTCCATCCATGTTGTTGCGAATGGGACAAGTTTGTCTTTTTTTATGGCTGAGTAGTATTCCATTATGTATATATATACCACATCTTCTTTATCCATTCGTCCATTGTTGGGCACTTGGGTTGCTTCTACTTCTTGGCTAATGTGAATAATGCTGCAGTGAACATAGGGATACATAGATCTCTTTAAACTGTTGATTTCAGGTTTTTAGGATAAATACCCAGTAGTGGGATAACTGGATCATACGGTATTTCTCTTTTTAATTTTTTGAGAAATCTCCATACTGTTTTCCATAGTGGCTGCATCAGTTTGCATTCCCACAAACAGTGTACGAGGGTTTCTTTTTCTCCACATCCTCTCCAAAATTTGTTACTTTTTGTCTTGAAATTATAGCCATTCTGACAGGTGTAAGGTGATATCTCATTGTAGTTTTGATTTTCATTTACCTAATAATTAATGATCGTGAGCATCTTTTCATGTGCCTATTGGCCATCTGTATATCTTCTTTGGAAAAATAGCTGTTTATATTCTCTGCCCATGTTTTGATCAGGTTGTTTGTTTCTTTGTTGTTGAGTGGTATAAGTTCTTTATGTATTTTGGAAATTAACCCCTTGTTGGATATACGATTTACAAATATTTTCTCCCTTCTGGTGGCTTGTCCTTTCATTTTGTTCATGGTTTCCTTTGCCTTGCAGAAGCTTTTAGTCCTATTTGTTTATTTTCTTTTCCCTTGCCTGAGTAGACATGGTATTCGAAAAGCTGCTGCTAAAACCAGTATCAAAGAGTGTACTGCCTATATTTTCTTTTAGGAGTTTTAATAGTTTCAGGTCTTAATTCAAGTCTCTAATCCACTTCTAGTTAATTTTTGTTTATGGTGTAAGATAATGGTCTACTTTCATTCTTTTGCATGTGGCTGTCCAGTTTTTCCATCACCATTTATTGAAGAGACTTTCCTTTCTCTGTTGTAGTTTTTGGCTCCTTTGTCGACGATTAGCTCTCCACAGATGTGTGTTTTTATTTCTGGACTTTCAATTCTGTTCCATTGATCTGTGTGTCTGTTTTTGTGCCGGTACCATGCTGTCTTAATTACTATACCTTTGTAGTATGTTTTGAAGTCAAGGATTGTGATGCCTCCAGCTTTGTTCCTTTTCCTCAGGATTGTTTTGGCTATTCGAGGTCTTTTGTTGTTCCATATAAATTTTAGAATTCTTTGTTCTGTTTCCGTGAAGAATGTCATTAGGATTCTGATTGTGATTGCATTGAATCTATAGATTGCTTTAGGTAATATGGACATTTTAACTATGTTTATTCTGGAATGTATATTCTGGAATATCCATTTCTTTGTGTCTTCTTCGATTTCTTTTGATAATGTCTTATAGTTTTCAGTGTATAGGTCTTTCATCTCCTTGGTTTAATTTATTGCTAGTTATTTTACTCTTTTTGTTGTGATTGTAAATGGGATTGTATTCTTGAGTTCTCTTTATGCTAGTTAGCTATTTGTGTATAGAAATGCAACTGATTTTTGTAAGTTGATTTTGTACCCTCCAATTTTGCTGTAGTTAATTTTCTTTTTAAAATTTCTAGTGAATATGTTGTGTGTTTAATATTAAGAAGCTAGTTTTTTTTTTTTAATGGAGAAAGGGATTCAAATAAGATGAAAAACAAAATTAACTTACTTATATGGACCCTGAAATATTAATTGAAAATGGAGGGTAAAGTATTAGCAGAAAGCCTTTGGGTATGATAGAACGTTTACATTTATAATACCTTGTTCTATCCTTTTCAAAAATTTCTTAAATTTCCTAAACAGATGTTCACTGTTCTCATATTTATGCTTCCAAGATTTGCTAGGTAGCTAACATATTACAAATTTAGTTAATGTTGTTATGATACTATATACAATTAAAACAATATTATCTTGTAGGAATATAATTCAAAATACGTTGACTTGATTGAGGAACAACTTAATGAAGCACTTACTACTTATCGGAAGCCAATTGATGGTGATAACTATGTTCGTCGGAGTAACCAAAGGTAGAGTCCAGTTAGTGGAGTAATTTATTGCTGATCTTCAAATATAAAATTAAAACCAGTTTGTAATAAATCATTATTTAAAAAAATAAATCATTAGTTTTAAATCATGTACTTTTAAAATGGTTCATAGCATGGTGAATACACTCACTGATACAGCATTCAGATACCGTCCATGCTCTTACCCTAGTCTGTCTTTCTAGTTTCTTCTCTGTTACCATTGCTGTGAGACCAGCTAAACTGTTATTTTTCTAGAGAAATCCTCATGCCTTTCAACCTGTGTATTTTTATGTATGCTGAGAGATTATATCTAATTCTGTTTATCTACTACTTTATTACTAGTTATTGTTTTAATGAGCGTATTTAAAATAAGCTAATAGGTATATCGATCATCTTTGTTATACTAGATTACAGCGTCCTCATGTCTACCTGCCTGTACACCTTTATGGACAACTGGTACATCACAAAACAGGCTGTCATTTGTTGGAAGTACAGGTAAAAACATAATTAATTTTAAATAGCTACAATAGTAGCAAAAAATGTTAATATTGCTAAAGTATTATTTTTGCAAAACTTCTCACAAACTTTCAACTCAACGTCATAATTGCTTTTAAAGGTATCCATCTTGTAAATTGACTTAGGCATTCTGCACTTACACTGCTTAGACATATTACTGGCTTGTGTGCATTTCCCTGATTTATGTGTTAGCCTTTACATAACTAACTTGTTAGGTAGTATAAGTAACCCACAGAAGGTCTGAGGTCTTTGCTTCATAGACTGCTGGAAAAGTTTATTCCGTAGTAAAAACATACTGAAAAACTGAGTTTCTTCATTCCTCTTGTTGGGAAATTAAACTGAACACAGTACAGATTCTGTTATCTTTGGTGAGCAACAAACTGAAAGTGTAAGTTGCTCTTTGTTAGTGCTTCACTGTTCTCATGTGCTTCATGGACTGTAACAGGCTTAGGCAGCAGTTGTTCTTGAATGTAGTATGCACGCCGAATTTATGGCTGTGAGTATGTCTTGCAACTAGATGTTTTCAGTAAATATAACCTTTTTCTTATTTTAGAGATGAATAGTTATAGAAGTTTGTGTCTGTGTCTGAACAATAGTAATCTAGCAATTTAGTTCCTTTTGTATCAGTGTTCATCTCAGGAGCAAAAGTTTTGCATAAATATACTCTACAGTTTCATGTAATTTTATATTATGTCTATGAAGACTATTGGGGCACACATCTTTATATTAATTTTTTTTTAATTCACTAAAAATTTGAATGATTTGCTCAGTGTCGTTACCTATATAGTATGGTAAAATCTTTTGAGTTAATTATTTTCTATTTAAAAGAAATAATCATAATTATGGCTAACATTTTTGTAATACTAGGTACTAAGTACTTTGTTAAGCACTTTATATGTAATAATTTATTAAATCATCAAACCTTATGAGACAGATGCTGTTATTATCATCCCTATTTTAGAGATTAGGAAATCCAGGCCTGGAGAGATTAAGTAACTTGCTCAAGGCCACATAGATACTAAGTGCTGACTCTAGAATATAAACTCAGAGCCCATGTACTAATGCTGCTCCTTAAGAAGTTTTACATAAAATTATTTTAGAATTTTAAATATGCAAAAATTACTAAATGCAGATCTTACATAGGTCTTAAGATGCAATTAGAAAATACGTTAAAAACATATTGTTACTCATAAGGTTTTTTTTCCCTTTCCCTAGAATATTGTTACAGAACTCTGTCACAACGTTCGTACACCAGATTTGGATAAATGGGAAGAAATTAAAAAACTGAAAGCATCTCTTTGGGCCTTGGTTTGTAATAAACATTTCTATAAGATCTTCATAATTTTTAGATTTTTCTAATTTTACCATTAATATTAAATGAATAAAAATCATTTTATTTGGAACTTGTTCTTAGATTAATATTCTAAGACCAAGATTGTTCCTGCCCACTTAAATATCATTTTTATACTGGAAAATAGATGGTTAAATTATCGGTTTTCTTGGTAAGACAAATGGGACATTAATTCCTAAAATTTCTTATTTGAAGTTTTTTTTTCACATTTTTGTTTTTCCTCTCTCATAGATGGGGATGTGTTTTCTGGTTTTTTGGGTGACTTTCCAAATCTCTTGAAATAGTTACTTTGGTAAATATATTTGATGTAAGTGATTTATTTTCTTTCAGGGAAATATTGGCTCATCAAATTGGGGTCTCAATTTGCTACAGGAAGAAAATGTAATTCCAGATATACTAAAACTTGCGAAACAGTGTGAGGTTCTTTCCATCAGAGGGTATGTCATTTAACTCAGAAATTTTTCTAATGTATATATTATTATTCACAAATGAGTGTGAGGAAAGAGTATTTTATTATACAATGTAGTCCTTTAGAACTGTTAATTCACTGAAAGTGCTAATGATACAAGATTTTTAAATGCATTAAGTTAAATATCTCAAGGACCTCCTTGTTTAATATTATCTTTCCATTTTTATCATTAGAATGTTGAAGTTTACTTTGCAAGTAAACAGTGAAAATGTAACATGTGTCCAAATATTCCAGTAGTCCGATAGCCCAAATATTCCAGATTTATCCCAGAAAAGCTAATATATGTCTCTTTTTCTGAGATTGCATTATGTTCTTTTAAATTATTTCATTGTAATTAATATTTTTATTAGGAAGGTTTTCATGTTTTTTATTGCTTCTAATTTACTCCTAATGCATTTTAATACATTTTTCCACGAGCTAAACAATTTTTAGTGGCTTTTAAAAAAAATTTAAATGTACATATAGCAAACTAATGTTTTGTGGTAGCTTTAAGAAATCTTAGTTTGGAATTCTAAACTGTCATTACTGTATCTTTTACATACAGGACCTGTGTATATGTACTTGGGCTCATAGCCAAAACAAAACAAGGCTGCGATATTCTAAAATGTCACAACTGGGATGCTGTAAGGCACAGTCGCAAACATCTGTGGCCAGTGGTTCCAGATGATGTGGAACAACTGTGTAATGAACTCTCTTCTATCCCAAGCACCCTAAGTTTAAACTCCGAGTCAACAAGCTCTAGACATAATAGTGAAAGTGAATCTGCACCATCAAGTGAGTATTGTGACAAGGTCATACACAGTTACCCAAAATTAACGTTTGTATTTGTAATATCAGAATTTAAATGTATTTGTTATATTCCTAATTTACTTTTTTCTAAGATAATTTGGCAGCGTTTTGGAGAATGCATATCTTTTCACCACAGATTAAAGCCACCATCGTACATTGTTTTCTACCCTTGCTTTCAAAATAGCCTTTGGAAAATCTTACTTACAGAGTTAAATAATAAACCATGCACCAAAAGAATCATTCCCCATTTTTGCTTGTCATAAAATCTAATAAGTAAATGTTTATCTGTCTACCTTCTTCATTTACACAGGTTTTTTAACTCATTTTTCAGATAAAGAGATTGTTGAACCAGAATATATTTGTTAAGAAATATTATATTCACATGTTCATTTTTGAGAGAAGAGCTAAATTTTAAAACTGAATAGTGAAACTGTTAAAAGATATGAGTATCAAAAATCAGTTAAATAAAAAACAGTTTGTGGTTTTAAGCCCTGTGCTAAATGCTATTAGGTGTACAAAATTTAAGACGTCATTCTTTTTAAGAAGATAGTACAACATTTATCAAACCATATTTCATCAGATCTAAGATACCATGAATTATAAGATGCACCAGTATTTTATGTGCCACTAAAAATGAAGACAGCAATGCTGCCTATTAAACTAGGACATACCACTGATTGCAAGATGCATCCTGATTTTAGAGATACTAAGTGTGAAAAGTGTCCATCTTAGAATTGACAAAATATGGAAATACAGTGCAATATGCAAGTTTATTACTTTATTTTGCCTTCTTTCAAAGTATATTTGAAGAAGTTTATAATTATTCAAGAGAAAAGTAAAAAATAAAACTAGAATAAAATCCTGTAGATGTCATTAGGCATCTCAAAATATTGAGTCTTTTGTTAGAGTTAGGCACTGAATTTAGATAAGTTTCTTACTACCCAAGGCAAAATGAGAAATAAATATAATTGGTTTAAACATGAATTTAAAATGTTATGACTTGATACTTTACTGTGAATTGGAGATTCATTTCTTATGAGATTAATTTCTCCTGCTTGTTGTGATTTGGAGAATAAACTACGAGGAATCTGTACCAACTGAGTGAACATCCATGGTCAAGTCTCCTTTTTCCCCTTTAATTTTATCCTCAATATTTGGAGGTTTTGGGAAACTCACTGGAATAATAAAAAGAAACTTTATGTAAGCTCTGCCATATTGAGCCCTATAGTTTTCTTTGGAAATAACAGAAGATCCTCATAATGACATAGTTTTACATTTTATTCAAGTCCAAACTGTGGGTCTCAAGAAAGCACTTTTTATGTGACTCAGCAGCTGAACCCTTTATTTTTGAAAATTTTTTCCCTAGATGACTGTTAAACAGAAATTTCTGAAATATGTCATTAATAGTTACCATGATTTTGTTTGTCATTTTTTACATGCCGTTACTAATCAATCCTTTGATCATAGGTATGTTCATAATGGAGGATGACCGGTTTGGCAGCAGCTCTACTAGTACATTTTTCCTTGACATCAATGAAGATGCAGAGCCAGCGTTTTTTGATCGACCTGGACCTATAAAGGATAAAAATTCATTCCCATTCTTTGCTTCTAGTAAACTTGTGAAAAATCGTATTTTAAATTCGCTTACTTTGCCTAATAAAAAACATCGTAGTAGCAGCGATCCAAAAGGAGGGAAACTGTCATCTGAAAATAAGACAAGCAACAGGCGGATCAGAACGCTTACGGAGCCCAGTGTTGACTTTATTCATAGTGATGATTTCACACCCATATCCACAGTACAGAAAACATTACAATTAGAAACTTCATTTGTTGGGAATAAGCACATTGAAGACACTGGTAGTACTCCAAGTATTGGAGAGAATGACTTAAAATTCACCAAGAGTCTTGGTACAGAAAATCACAGAGAAAACACAAGCCGAGAGAGATTAGTTGTAGAAAGTTCAACAAGCTCACATATGAAGATACGTAGCCAAAGTTTTAATACAGACACTACAACAAGTGGCATAAGTTCAATGAGCTCAAGTCCTTCTCGAGAGACAGTAGGTGTAGATGCTACAACTGTGGACACAGACTGTGGGAGTATGAGTACTGTGGTAAGTACTAAAACTGTTAAGACAAGCCACTATTTGACGCCACAGTCTAACCATCTCTCTCTCTCCAAATCAAACTCAGTGTCCCTGGTGCCTCCAGGTTCTTCTCATACCCTTCCTAGAAGAGCACAGTCCCTTAAAGCACCCTCTATTGCTACAATTAAAAGTCTGGCAGATTGTAACTTTAGTTACACCAGTTCTAGAGATGCCTTTGGCTACGCTACACTGAAAAGATTACAGCAACAAAGAATGCATCCATCCTTATCTCATTCTGAAGCTTTGGCATCTCCAGCGAAAGATGTGCTGTTTACAGATACCATCACCATGAAGGCCAACAGCTTTGAGTCCAGATTAACACCAAGCAGGTGAGCAAAGACATGTTTAAAACTAACAACAGTGGTTGCCAGGTTTTACATCTGCATAAACCTCAGAAGTGACCTATTATAATTGTTTACTATGGTAGGCTATAAGCTCCTAGTTACCCGATATGATTTGAAATGGATTCTTGCAGCTGCGAGGGGGGAAAAGAAACTCCTTTAGGCCCTGAAAGTAAACATATATGCTTTGCAAGGACACACAAGTCACAAGCTTTTTTTTTTATTTATTTCTCGCTTCTGCAAGGATCGATTTTAAAAAGAAGCATGTTGGGGGAATCAGGAGCTTAAGACCTACAATAACAAACAACCTTTTCAGGTAGGTCAATTTAAGGCTCCAAAAGTTGACCTCTTTTTTCTTTTTTTTTTTTTAAGATAACAAAATTTCAGTGAAATTCTTTTCGGTTTGTTTTGAGTAGGTGTGATTATTAAGTAGCAACCTAATGAACATTAAATGAATTACTTGGCCCTCAGGATCAGCAATAGCAGTTTGCTTGTGCTCAAGAACATTTAGGGGAGGATTTCTATGCCATATCTAAAGATTATATCAAGCCGGTCAAAGTAAACAATTTAGATTTTACCTTTAAAAGACATGCAATTTTAAATATGATTGTTGCAAAAATTTCTCTATTTTTTGTTGTTGTTGGGCCAAATACTTCTAAAAACTTTCTTAGTTTGAGATTATTCATTTACATTTATTTAAATGGTTAGTATTTGTCAGATACTGAGAATAATGCCTGGCACATCTTAAGCGCTCAATGAAAGTTAGTTATTGTTATCATCATCATCATTATCATTATTGGTGGTTATTTCTTTAGTGTAATCTCTTGGCTTTTATATAACCAAATTCTTAATAATGTTAAGTTATTAAGCAGTTTTGTTTCAATAATTTTAACACATTTAGTAGAAGGGGTACCTGGTAGCAGATAATCAATTATATCTCCTTTTGTAGAATTTCATAAATTATGTAGTAATCTCATCTACCTGGAACTCACCAGCTTTGGTACCCACATCAATTCAGAAGAAAGCCAGGCAAACCTCTCAATAGCTCACCACTATAAATCTATGCAGTAAAGTTCATGAATTTTATTCAAAAAAGGTACCTCTGACCCTCAAAGTTTGTTGATATTTTCTAACAAGCTTGAGTGTCAGGCTTTCAGGCCTATAGAAGCAACAATTAGAAGCTTCTACTGGTAGGTACACTGTAACAGGAAATGACAGCTCATAAAATTGGTAGCAAAGGAGGAAACTTTTATACTACAACAAAGTATTTGAAAACTCAAAGACCGAAACAGCCTGGTAGCATTCAGCCAGGGGTAGTAAGTAACAGAGCACACTGAAATGAGCAGTAAAAGTACCACCATCTTACAGCTCAGTACAGTAGCTGAAGTCTTGTTAACTCAGAACCATCCAGTTCAATTTATTATATCTCATTGAAGCAGGTATTTCTATCCAAATTGATTAAGCATAGATAAAAAGTGGTAGTGCTTAAATATTCATAAGAATAAACCAAAAAAGACAGCTGTGCCAAATCACTTATTTCCTCACCAGTCTGGGTTCTTAGGATCTTATTCCGGTATTCCCTTTTAGAGCAGGAGAAGAATATTTGGAAATTGTGCTCCTAAAGTGCCAAGTTATTGTCATTATAAAGGATGAATAGGTGTTTTTAATATCTTAGGAGGGGAAAAAATCGAAAAAGCACTCAAGGGAAATAGGAGCAGTTTGTACAAAGGCATGAAGAAATAACAAAACTTCATGTTCCTCACATCTTTCATTTATTCTTCAAATTGTATTTAGCATTTAGATTCCATGTAGGAAAAAATTGTTGGCATTAATCTTATTATTCCTATTTCTATCCTTTGGTTGATTCAGAGAAAATGAGAATGATGGAAGATAACTACAAATTTACTTTAAAATAATAGTTTGGAATCCAGGCCGAGAAGATTTTTTTTGTTGTTACTTTCTTATAAAATTAAGAGTAGGCATATTGTTACCTGTGGTATAATGGCTGATGTGAATCCAGCAGTCTGAAAAATCATCTCTCACTGAGATATTTCCTTGGAGCATGGAAGAAAAAACACTGAAGTAGGAATCCTTGATCTTGAGTTTTAATACTGGCCCTGAGTGAATGAACTTGGACCATGTTCCGTAAATTATGCTGTCTTTTCTGCCTGGAATTTGACGGCTTTACAAACCTCATCAATCCAGAACAAAGCCAGGCGAACCTCTCAGTTGCTTACCATTAGAAATCTATGTTGTAAAGTTCATGAATTTTGAAATATCTAGGCCTCAGTTGCCTCATCTAGTGGAGTTTGGACTAGATCAGTGGTTTTAAGCTTTTTAAATGGTGCTTTTTAAATAGAGAAACCCTTTCTTCACAAAAACATTTCTATGGAAACCCAGTATGTAGAATAGATAAAAATGGAACTGTTCTGTTTGAAATAGGGCTGGGAAGGCCAATAATCCAGTAATTCCTTCTCCTCTACTCCAGCAGTCCTTGAAGGGTTTTATGGAGTTAGAGAGATATAATGAGTACAATTTAAAAACCACCAGCCTATTTTACGAAATTTGTAAATTTCAATTATGAGTGGTTTTTAGGTGGAAATTACTAGAAATTAGGGGTGGTTTTGCTATGCTAATATTAATAGCTACTATTTATTAAGCATGTATTTTGTTTGTTTTACAAAATAATTCTTTGTTTTAATATCAGGCTACATTATTACACTTTAAATGAGTTGGGTTTCCAAATAGCAATATATATATATATATATATATATGCTGTGGAACCTCGCATGGTGCCTTGGATGTACAAAGCAGATGTCTAGTAAATATTTTAGCACGCGTATTGCGTGGACAAGGATCTATATGAGAGAGGTGTATCTTATGGAAATGTCAGTGCTTCATATAAGGCTATCTCTTGTAATATTTACAAATGATACTATTTTTGCTATTTTGTATCTGTCTTCTGTGTTAACATAAATCTTACGTTGATAAAGCATTGATTGTCACACAAAGAATAAGTAATTATTTTTCATGAAAATGGTTAATAATAAGTACCCTTAGTTATATGATGGCCTGCTGTGGTGGTCTAGTTGTTAAAATTCGGCACTCTAACTGCCATGGCTGGGGTTCCTTTCCGGATCAGGGAAACTACACCACCCATCTGTCAGTTGTCATACTGTGGCAGCTACATGTTACTGTAATGCTGAAAGGAAATAGCAGCGGGTCACCCATGGTAGACAGATTTCAGCAGACCTTCCAGACCAAGACAAACTAGGAAGAAGAAAGAAAGACCTAGCCACCCACTTCTGAAAAAATTGGCCGTGAAAACCCTATGAATAGTGGCAGAGCATTGTCTAATATAGCACCAGAAGGTGAGAGGGTGGCACAAAAAGACTGGGCAGGGTTCCACTGTGCTGTGCACAGGGTTGCTACGAGTCGGAATTGACTGATCTGCCCTGACAAGTTAGATGATAGCAAATCTAGCAATCTCAAATGATTGTGCAGATAGTCCTTGGATTATACCTCTGACCTCTGAGGTCAGTTTTTTTTACTTCTAGATATTGAAAGTTATCTTAATAGCCCACCTTTTCACTTTTGCCTGGGAGACCGTAACAGTTGTTTTTAGTAACAGTCTACATTACTGATTACCTTTTCTATATCAATTTATAGCAGCTAAATATTTCCAAGTATTTATATGTTCTCACTAAACAATATGGCATTGTTGTGTACTCAACTATTTATTTTTTATGAAGGTATCAAAATAAATTATAATGTCTTTGTATGATTAATATTACAAATCAAGACACTAATGCGAGTGGTTTCTTTTATGGTATTGTAGGTTCATGAAAGCTTTAAGTTATGCTTCGTTAGATAAAGAAGATTTATTAAGTCCTATTAATCAAAATACCCTGCAGCGATCCTCTTCAGTGAGGTCCATGGTGTCCAGTGCAACATATGGTAGTTCAGATGACTATATTGGTCTTGCTCTTCCAGTAGACATCAATGATATATTCCAGGTATTAAAAGTTCCACTGTTTTCTTATGAGTTGATTTTCTGTTTTTTCACATTCTGTAATTGCTTACTAGAAATTATGATTTAGAATGAATACTAATTTTGGGGGAGGTGACATTTTAAGGCAGTTTTGTTGAAAGAAATTTTATGATGAAAAGTTTTTTGCCTTTCTCAGCTGTCCCATGTTCTTTTATTTAGTATCTCTGAGTCCCCAGACCATTATCCTTCTTTCTCTTCCCATACTAAATTGGCATCTTGTTTGACTTCTTTATTAGTATATTCTCTTTAGAAATTTAGCGAATTCCTAACCTTGCTTTTTAGTCACATTTGACTTATTCTTTCTTGTTTTTTTTTTCTAATTGAGATATCATTGACATATAACTTTGTGTAAGTTTGAGGTGTACAACATATTCCTTGCTTTTTTATCCTTGATCCTGTTTATCCCATACAGGGCAGCCGCATGTTGTGCCCAGTCATATAAAGTGACCCTCATTGCATGTAATCCTAATCACAAATCTCTAGATGATAGGTAGTGCAAAAGAGTACACATTTGCTCAGAAGTCTAAAGGCATTTTAGATAAGTTCTAAAATAAGTATTTTAATATCTATTTAAGTCACCAAGAATAAATAAAGACTTTAAAGGATATTTGTTATTTTGTCAAGTTTTGGTAATTTAACCTTCTTCAGTAAACTTTCCATTGTGAGCTCTTGTGCTGTAGTAATTCTATTTAAATTACATTTTATTTAATTTTGCTAATATTCATAAAGTGGATTTCTTTTTATAGCAGGACTTACTATGATTTATATCTATTTTAGGTAAAGGATATTCCCTATTTTCAGACAAAAAACATACCTCCACATGATGATCGAGGTACAAGAGTGTTTGCTCATGATGCAGGAGGTAATGTGTGGTTTTATTCTCATGAGAGTCCTCTTTATATTAAAAAGAAAATTCTTTTTAACAGAAAGCTAATTAAAAAGAAAGTTCTTTTCAAGTAGGATGACACCAAAAATTCATGTATACTTACTTTTGGGTCAACTTAAAAATTATACCAAAATAATTGTTTGAGTCAATTTAGAATTAAACCATAATATTTTTTTGTGAGGGACATAAGAAAGTGTTTTTCCAACTAAGTACCCAGCCTTTCAAGAAGACAAAAACTGGATCAGTTGCTTCTGTTTAAAAAAAAAAAAATACGTAAAAATTTTTAACGCTAATCCTTTTAGGTCTAAGAAACAGCTGTTTGGGGGAAAGGAGAGAGATAAACATGTACTTATACATTACGTGATCTCTCTTTTTTATGAACTATAATATTTTAGTATATGCATAACAGCCACAGGTTTAAAGCTTCATAATCTTGAAGATTGTTTCTAACATGTACCTCTTTAGACTCAGAATTATTGCTTTTCTTTATGCAAATGTGGAGGATAATTGAAATGATGCCTTAATTGTATAATCTTAATTTTCCATTTTGTATCTAAAACCTCACGTTAAAGTAATATCAACATATATTCTGGCTTTAATTATTTTCCTAATTCAAAGCAAATGATCTTTTTTTCTCCCCAGTTTAGGTTAGATTTTGAGTCATAAAACGAGTTTTGATTTTCTTCCCTAATTTCCTTTCTTTAAAATTTCACATAGTTTAAGGCATCTTGAAAGAGGTGTCATTGATATTATTACTATCTTTATCAGATTATGTTTTATATTTACTTATGCACAGGTCTTCCATCTGGAACTGGAGGTCTTGTAAAAAACTCTTTTCACTTGCTACGACAGCAGATGAGTCTTACGGAAATAATGAATTCAATCCATTCAGATGCTTCTCTGTTTTTAGAAAGTACAGAAGACACTGGACTTCAGGAGCATACAGATGATAACTGCCTTTATTGTGTCTGTATCGAAATTCTGGGTTTCCAGCCCAGTAACCAACTAAGTGCAATATGTAGTCATTCAGGTGAGTGATTATGTCCGTCTAGGTTAATCGACCTGAATGTGGATCTCCTCCAGTTACAAGTCATCTCCCAGCCCTATTAATCATCCCTCTTACTCCATTTTCACTGCCTCAGCCTTCGTTCAGTCACTCATCATCTCCATATTAGAGTCTTAGTGTTTCAGTCTCCGGTTTTGGCCCCTTCCAATTCATCTTTCATATTGTTGCCTGGGATTAATCTCTTGATGATTCCATACTGACTATTCATGCTCAGCAAACAAGACTCTGTGTGTGACCTGCCTGGTGTCTTTTTTCAACCATTCTCCTGTCTTATAATCCATACACTATTACTGACTGACTTGAAGTTTTTGAACAAACTGTGCTTTTTTTTTTATGACTCTAGGCATGAAAAATGTATTTTTCCCTGCTGTTCTCTCTTGCCTCTCCCTTTCCTTACACACATATAAGCTCACACACAGGCACACACCTCGTCCACCTCATCCTAAGCGTCAGGGATATTGTATCTGCAAAGTTTTCTCTGACACACTAAGTGAGATGTTGACATCCCATCCTCTTTACTCTTGTTGACCTTTGTACATAGATCTCTTATGATGATTATTGCTTAGTTATTTTTTTCCCTTCTACTCAGTAAGTTCCTTTAGGGTATGGTCTGTCATGTCTTTTCATTTTTATATTTCTAATACCTAGTTTTGTACTGCTTTGCATAATAGGCACTCAATGTGTTTTTGGTGAGGGAATAAATAAATTGAACCCAGATTCAGCTTTTCCATATGATTCAACAAGTGACATATATTAGCAATGTAAAATTAGTATATATGTGTTTGAAGTCTTACCATAGAAACCTTTTCTTGGTGAACATCGCTTAGCTACCCTCAGGAAACCCAGTGATGATGAGAGTTCTCTGGGTCACTCTTCCAAATTTCTCCTTGGAGTTCTGATTCAGAGCTTCCCACCTGATGGGTTGCAGCACACTGATGTGCCACAGATAGGATATGGGTATGCCAAGATATTAATCCCCTCAATGATTCCATGCCCCAATAGGGCCCAGGTTTGACAAGCCCTGCACTGTGATACGTCCCACTGTGAACAACCCTGTCCAGGGCCCCAGCATGCTGTAATTATTTTCATTTGCTGTGAGTGAAAAGGTTTGGGCAGTGTTGTTCTGAAGTATTGCACACAGTAAAGATGCTGTCATTTGGCTGTACATCGTTTATGATGCTTTAGTTCCTGAAAATTCCACTTCTTCATTTACTTATTCAACAAATACTTATGGAGCGCTTACTATGGAGTTTTTGCTATACTGTTCTTTACTTATGTATCAAATAAGAAATACGGAAACCAGCCCTGTAATTACCCAGTCACAAGATAATCACAGCTAGTTCTAATCCATTTGTGCTCTGTAGCTGGGACAGTGGTCAAGCAGAGTGTCGTGAAGTTTGGGACTTGGGAAAGACTTCCTGCAGTTGAAGAAGCTCTTACCTCAGCACAGCCATTAGAGCCCCTCGGCTTGTTATTCTAGTGACATGAAGTGTTGGATTGAGGAGCAGCAGGGGAAGGATGATTCTTAATTGGAAAATGATTACAGTTTACTGCTGATACCTATCTTGGAGCTGTGAAGGGAGAGAGACTAATTGTTAAAAAGTCACTGAACCCTTACTCATTCATACACTCAAATATTTATTACGCCTCTACCATGGGTCAGGTGTTGAACTAGACGCTAGGAGAACAATTGGGAGAGAAAAAAAAGACACTAATTTTGCTTTCTGTGAGCTTTAGTCCAGTGGGGAAAGAAATGGATTGATTGATCAGTCAATCAATTGATTATACAAATATAATACTGCATTTGTAACAAGTGCCATCAAGAATAGATACATGGTATTAGCAAAGAAATATAATCGAGTCGGCAGATCAAAAATGAATCTGAAGAAAATAGAAGCCAACTAAGTGAAGACTGGAGTATGGAGAATTTTAAGACAGAGGGAACAGCATGAACAAAGGTGTTCTGATGGGAGCGAGCATAGGAAGTAGAAGGGACTAAAAAGACCTTTGTGAATGGAGCTCAGAAAGCAAGGGGGAAGGAGATACAAGATCTGCCTAGAAAGATAGATAGAAACTGAGCCCTGCAGAGCCCTTGTTACCCAAAGTGTGGTGAGTCGACCAGCAGCATGAGCATCACCTGAGAGCTTGTTGGAAACGTAGAATCTCAAACTCCACTCCACACACAATCAGAATCTGCATTTTAACAAGAGTCCTAGGTTATTCATGTATACCATACAGTTTGAGAAGCACTGCTATAGGCCATGTTAAGGATTTTGTCTATCAAAAAGAAGACATCATTATCTATGGAAGATAACTAAAAATTAGTCCCTCTACTATTTAATGATCATTTTAAAGGGACGTCAAGACTTGAACACAAGACATTTCATTCTCTAAAATTTCCTGTCTGATAAGGTGGTGGTTCAAAAATGTTAAAGCTCAGAGGAAAGGCCATTAGAAAAGGATATTTAGTAACATTTTATTCGGTGTCTGCCACCTTCACAGGTGTTTATGCATTGTATGGTTCTAGTGTGCAAGGCAAAATGTTGGCCTTTCAAAATTTAGTACTGTACATTTCTGTTGAATCTAATTTATAGTACACCACATTTGCCCTAGTCTAGCTTACCAACTTCAAACGGGAAACCTTATAAATGTTTTAGACTAGTCCATCTGTGAAAGAGAGAGCATTAGAAAAAAATCAATGCACTATAAAAGATAATGGCAAGATCAGTTTGAATGTCTAGGTTATTAAATTGACAATTTGTGAGGAGTGGGTAGAAACTACACAGGGCAGAGGAGGGCCCTAAAGAGACAGTGGTGGTCTTCAAAGTTATTTTAGTTGCAGAATCCATGTTTCAGTCAAAATCTATGCAAAAGACCAGTGATATGCAGATGATGGTATAAGGGGAATAAGGAGGTGGATCCCATCTACCTGGCCTTGCCCAAGTGATAAAGTGGGGGCGGGGAGCCGGAAATGCTGCTGCTCCAAGAACCATGGAAGACCACTGGTGTAAACACAGCAGAGCAGTGAGCTCTGGTGCCAAGACTTAGGCTCAAAGCCACAGTTTTTCACCTAATTAGTTATTTGATCTTGGGCAATCTACCTAATTTTGCTGAGCTTTAGTTTTTATTTTTGCTTAAATCTCTAAATGAGAATAATGACACCTACCTAATGGTGTTGTTTGATATTTAATAATATGTAAGATTAGCATTTACTAAGCTCTCTGTAAATGGTAACTCACAGTAAGTT
Source organism: Equus quagga (assembly GCF_021613505.1). Lineage (NCBI taxonomy): Eukaryota > Metazoa > Chordata > Mammalia > Perissodactyla > Equidae > Equus > Equus quagga. Next base: position 90,305,001 of record NC_060275.1, read on the forward strand.
ATTTATGCTAGAACTCATAGTCTCTCCTAAATTCTGATAATTCAGTTATGGTGATCTTACTGTGCTCCTAAGGAAAAACTCCTTGCTCACTTCGTTTTACATCTCCTGCTGCCTGAGAGTATTGGTTATCAAGTGATTATATATATATCAGAGCTAAAGCTCCTCACAGAAATTCTTAATTTTTTTCGTAAATAATTATTTCAGCATTTTCCATAAGCTATTTTGGGGCTTACTGCTTTCTGGTAGGAAAAAATTAACTACAGTTTTTCCGAATGAACCTGTATGGATTTATATTTATTATTTTTTGCTCAGAGCTTTTTATTCTTTCTCACATGTAGTGGCATAATTTAGCTGGAGTCGGCCTTATGCTCAGATACATGGAGTAAAGAAGATGTCTAGTCTCTTAGGGTTTGGTCTATCCTGTGCTTCATATCTCCATTTTCAACTGAAAGATAAAATAAAGCTAAGATAGAGTATTATTAGTTAAAAAGAAAGGAAACAATAAAAGCAAACAACTACAGTTAAGAAGCTAAACATCAATCATATAGATAAAATGATTTTGTTTATGGACAAAATGCTTCATCCAAATTAAAAATAATCTTGAAGTGTCTTGAATAAAACTGTGTCCAGGTGCATTGCATCAAATACTTCTTAAGAGAAGGTAGAAAAAAGGTCCCTAAAGGTAAATATCATCAACTTAGTATGCACAGTTTTGCTTTTGACAGAATCGTAGATGTTATCTTCCATGTCTAAGAAAAGGTAGGCCAACTAGCTGTTCCTTGCCCCATTTCCAAGGGTTTTGGTTCTCTTTATTCTGCCAATTTATAAATAGTGCCCATGTTGTGCCCACATGTTCTCTGTAGTTCCCATTTAACACATGTAGTTATTTCATTAAAGAATTCGTTCATATGGTTTAGCATGTTTCACAAAAAAACAGGACCTATGTAGTAAACAGCTTCTGTTATCATTATGCTTAAGATGCTGTTTCACATCTCCAAATGGGATAAACTGGTTATTTTGGAACCTGACTTAACTAGAAGAATGATTTTTTTTTTTTTTTTTTTTAATGAGAATGAATGACATCTTTAGAAATAGGATGCATTCTAACAGGTTAGAAATGTTAGGAGTCATCACTGGTTGAAGGTGAAGCAGAAATAAATTATTTTATAACTTTTCAGAAACATATCAATTGAAGAAAATATAGCTTTCTTACTGTTACCTGTGCTGGAGTATTTTGTCATTGTACTCCTTGGGTAGTTCATCAACTGAGTCTAAAATAATATTTCCATCTCTTATCTGTTTATTCAATATAACTGGTTTTTAAGTACATCTTTAGTTCTCAAATCTTTTGGCAATAGTTTTATTTTTTAAATTAATGTATAATTTAAGTAGCATGTTTTACTTTTAAGTGCCTGACAAGAAACATGATGTCCTTGATAACCAAAATTTAAAACTATGCTAAATTTATAGATCTTCTTTTCCAGGGAACCAAAGCATTTTCTGCTTAGTATTATATAAATAGTAATCTTAGGAAGTACTTAGAGATGAGTTGAGGTGATGATATTTCTATTCTGTAGAAAACAACATAGGGAGAGGTAGTGTGTGTTGTTGTTGATCTAGTTTCCTGGATTTCTAAAGATATAACATTTTTTCTCTACTCTGACAATGTGCTGTAGTGGAAAGAGTACTGGGCTAGCTATCATGATGTCTTACTTCTGGCTGAGTGTGTGTCTCCTCTCTCTGAATCTCTTTTCTTTCATGAAATGAAAGCATTAAGTAATTTCAGGTATTTCTTATAGTAGTAAAGTTATATGATTTTATAGGTTGCCCACTGTTAACTCCATGAACAGATGACCAAAGACTTGCTGATTTCCATTTGCTCAATCACTTGATTTAAGAGCTCAGGATAATTTTAAATAAAAAAATTCATGTCATTTTAGCAACATCAGGATGTTTAGTGGACTTCAGAATCCCATCTTGGAGTACCTTAGCAAAGATTCATGGGTAGTGGATTTATTCTAAGGAATGAAATGATAATTCAGGGAAGTATGATTCTTATATTTTAATTATTAAATGGGGGGAAAACAAGTCATAGAATAATATATATAGTACAATACCACTTATATACCCAAAGAGCAAGAAAGAGAAATTAAAATAGCAAAATATCTGAAATTATATATATATATCTCAAACCTTTAACCATATTTACCTATGGAGAGGGGTAGTTAGTTTGGGGATGGGAAAGGGGATAGATAAGGTGTCTTCACTTTTTATTCTGTACGCATCTTTATTTGAATTTTTAAAATAATCACATATTAATATTTTTGTAATTTAGGAAAATAAAATCTTATGTAAAAATGTCTTTAGAATTTAAAAATTTCACTATCTGAGCAGTCTGAATTTACTTTGAAAATCTTCATCATGGAAAATAATTGTTGAAAACTGGATAGAAGTTACAAGGAATCATCTCCTCTGTAGGATATAATGCAAGCATAGGAACTAAGCCATTGTGATACTTTAATTGAAATAATTTTTTTCTTCAGACCTTCAAGACATTCCATATTCTGATTGGTGTGAGCAGACTATCCATAATCTGTTAGAAGTGGTTCCCTCTAAGTTTTCGGGAATTTCTGGATGCAGTGATGGAGTGTCTCAAGAAGGCTCAGCCAGCAGCACCAAAAGCACAGAATTGCTACTAGGTAAGTTGTCAGATTCAAATCTAAGCATTGTTAATAAAACTATATTTAGTTTTGTTGTTGTTGTTCATAAATAATGTTAACGAAAGTTATCTCAAAACTATGACTAGTTAGTTTTATTGAGGCATATTTAGCCAGTTTTTACACCTGTATGCAACACTGATATGTACCCTCTTAGCTGTCTGCTTTTAGTAGAAAGAATTTTGCTCCCAAAATGACCAAGAGATTAGCGCAGTTTATCTCAGTTTTAGATCTTTAGATAAAGTTTAAAAACAAATTCCATGAGTTATAACCATTTCCTAATGTGATATAGATAAAATATTTTATCTTCTTTTCAGGTGTTAAAACAATTCCAGACGATACACCAATGTGCCGTATACTCCTTCGCAAAGAAGTTCTAAGATTAGTCATTAATTTGAGTAGTTCAGTTTCAACAAAATGTCATGAAACTGGGCTTTTAACGTAAGTAAACTATGAGTATTCTTTGTTCTGCTTTTTTATGGTGAAAAAGATACTTGAAATACTTCAAAAATTGGACTAATTACCTTCCATTGGTAGTTCTCAACTGTATGGGATATCTGTGGGAGGCTAGATTTTCTTCATATACATCAAGCAAAATAACATAGGCAAACAGATTAAATGCAGAAGCAGGTATGTGAATCTAGCTATCTTCTATTAAGCCAGACTTTAAAGAGATCTGTAAAAATGTAAGACAGTACCATTCTTCTCATTTTTTTAGTTTTGGAAAATAATAGTTATTTTTCATTAAAATATATATTTATGTTAACATGTAATGGATTTATTTTTTTAAATGAATTAAATATTTTGAAATTTTCTCAATTTTAACTTGTGGTAATTATCAATGGCTATAGCCCACAAAAAATAAACTTTCTGGAGTCCTCAATAATTTTTAAGAAATTAAGGGAATTATGAGACCAAAAAGTTTGAGAAAAGCTGGCCTATGTAAAACAAATAATATTTTCTTGGTTTAATTTTTCCTTATTTTTCTTTCTTTCTCTTAATAAAAGTTGCAGAATTTTTATTGTTTTTCTAAATCACAGCAACATGATAAAGGAAAATTCGGACAATCGTCAACATCTTTGATTTGCACTATTTAAAGCAGTGGTCCTCAAAGGAAATACACTTCAGGGTCTCCTGTGGGACTCTAAAAAATAATAACACAGATGCCAGGGTCCCTGTACAAACCTCCTGGCCAGTAGCTCTAGGGGTAGTAGGTCTTTAACCTGTGTATCACCCACCTCACCCCACAGCCAATTCTGAGATGCCATCCCAGCTAAAAACCACTGTTTGAAAGATATAAAGAGAGAGCCCAGTCAAGGATATTGATAACTTCAGTCTAACTTTAAAAACTTCTTTCTATTTTAAAACGTAATTTTTAAAATATGTGAGTCATTCTAGGCTGATAAATAAATTTTGCAATTTCTCATGCCAGTGGAAAAAATATTTCTAACTTTCCAAGAAGCATTTGGATTTTGATCATTTTAAGACATAACCCCAGACTTAAAATGTCTAATTTAAGTGTGAAGTGGGAATATTTAATATTTTATATTCTATGCCGTCACCCAAAAATGCCATCTAATCAGTATCTGGAGAAAAAATATTTAAAAAATGATATTTTGTAGGAAAAATAGGTAAGGCCTTATTATAGTTTTTTATCACACCATAGTCTTGTCTTTTGTTTTAGAATTAAGGAGAAGTATCCTCAAACATTTGATGACATATGCCTTTACTCTGAGGTTTCCCATTTGCTGTCACACTGCACATTTAGACTTCCATGTCGGAGGTTCATACAAGAATTATTTCAAGATGTACAGTTTTTACAAGTAAGTAGAATTTTTACTTAGGAAATTTATCTTTTAAGAATAATTCTGTTTGAATTAAGTTAAAAGGGAGATTATATCTGTTGATACACTAGACAGTCATTAACAGTTTACCACTTCTTTTCTAGATGCATGAAGAAGCAGAGGCTGTGTTGGCAATACCACCAAAGCAACCTATAGTTGATACATCTGCTGAATCCTGACCTCATATTTATGATGTATATAGATGTATACTATATATATTCATATTTGTGGATTTCCTACAAGCCTCAGAAAATGCTGACTGACTGGGCAGCGAAGACAGGAGCATCTTCTGTACACTGTTCCAGCGATTACTGGTACATGAACAGTTGGAACTGCAGACTTACCCTAACCAAAACAACTTCCTCTATCCCCCGTTGAGCCCTTTTGGGGGTTCATTGTTAATTACCACAGTTTTAAGAGTTTTAGTTAACCATTGTATGCAAGAGCCAAGCACTGAATACCTACATAAGTTTTCTATTTTTTCATTTTAAGAGCATAATAACAGTGGAACAATAATAGGATATGCTGAAGCACTCTTCACACAGTTATTTCTGAATTCTTTTTTTAGAGTTAATACAAAGATGCCTTGTTTGTTAACTAATTCGTGGAAACCAGAAATCGGTGTCTCTGAGGCTACATCCTGTTACCACGACAGGGTGTGCTTTAACTGCTGGTATCAGAGGGGGAACTTCGGCCCTTCCACATTTTTCTTAATGTTTCTAACACTACTTCAGAGGTTTGTAACCTCAAAGCGAAAGAAGAGCCTCAACAACCCGGGACTTATAAGTTATTTTTATGTTGGTAGACTTGCATAAAGTTTCTTATTTGTTTTCTGTCTATTAAGTTTTGTTGCAATGTATTATTATAGGCTATTTCAACTGATTAAGGTTTTTCACTACAGTTCCTGATTAAAATCAGAAGATCATTTTGTAATTCAAAGTATTTCTCATTTATAGAATGCGTATATTTTCAGTGGACTTCCATTTTTATCAACTTCCCATATCACCATTTAAACAGGAACTTTAACAAGCACTATTAATTTAGACCTAAAGCAAAAGAAAGCATTAAATAACACTTTGGATCTCCTGAGGAAATGATAAGTTTGCCTACAATTTACACATTCCATGGGAAAAGAAGAGCCATATTTCCTTTTAAGAAATCATTAATAAAACTTATTACAATTAAAAATTGTAGTGAAAAGCCTTAAGTACCAAATTTTAAAGCAGCAGTAATTTAATTTTTATATCAGTGTTCTTGTTTTGCACAAACTAAATGCAGTGATAGGTGAGTTTATGAGTACAGTAATTGCCTTTATCACATTTGTGAAGTTAAGTTGATGAGGGCAAGATTTTGTTTATTTGTGTGTTTAATTTGTATATGTCTAAAGATATTTGGAAATCTTTACGGGAATTAAACATATGCAAATTTGTGTATAAAAATAGCATAGCCATTATCATTGAGAATGCTTGTAAATGAAAGGATTATCTTTTTTGAGGTCTATATATAAATAGAAAAAAAATCCAGCTGGACTGATTAGGACCCTTTTTTAATTCATTTGTGTATACCATTCTTACCGTTACACAGCAGCTTTGACACAGTCGTAGTACATTAATATTTTCCCATATCCTTTTTATAATGGGCTTGTTCTTTGAGATCTCTGTAAAGAACCCTGTGAACTAGAAAACATAACTCACAGAGATAGTTTTGTTTTGTTTCTTTTAATTTACTGGCACTGAAAGTTCCAATTGGGATGAAGCATTTCATCTCACTTCATAACACCTCTTTGACTGCACTTCAGTGAATTGTTCTTATGTGCACTGTGTAGCAACTTACATTATAACAAAACAGATAAGGGCTGTAAGCTGCTCCTTATGTTAAAAAGTGGTTCTTCAGCTTTTCTCTCGTAAAATCCAATTGAAGATAAAACAAATACTTTTTTTTTACCTTTAATTTATCACTGAACCCCAGTGTTTATTTAAATGTCAACAGTACTTCTAAGAACGTTGCCTGTCACCTTGGTCTTTGGTCTTGGATGATTAAACTGCCTTCCAGAGAACCAAATGTCAGAGATACTAGACCAAATAGTGGTTAAAAACTCCAAAGGAGGTAATGTAGTAATCTTATTCATAGTGGGATTAACATATTTTAGACATTCATTTTAAACACTACCTCAGTTAATAAAGACTATAAAATCTGTGGTTTAATCCCTCAAAAGTTAACAGTAGTTCTTTTTTGTCACATACACACAACCATCCCCATGCCTAGACCCCGCGTCACTCACCCCTCCTGAAATGAAGTCTTCGTTACTATTAGCCTAAACAGGTTGTTGACTATTTCTTTGAAAGACATGTATGTATACATCATAATATTTGCCTATAGCACTTAGTTTGGGGAGACACTCAGAGCTTTGTGGTTATCAGTAATCTGAGAAAAGAAAAGTCTGTAACTTAAATGTAGAGTGCTGTTTGGTTTATCCATATTTTACTGACAGGTCTAATACGTTTTCTTTAAGTACTCATTAGTATAAAAGTAGACTTTTATGATGAAAAATGCTCACATGCAGTGCCAAGTGATTAACTTAGGTGTTTAAAAATCTTAAATTATAGCCGAAAAGGTTAGGAATGGTGTCAGTGGTAATAGAAATAATTGAGAAAATCATCTATAAATAACAGATATTACCAGACTATAAAATACCAGAATAATGTCAATACTGTAGTTTTTTCAAGATTTTAGAATTAATCTCAGTCCATATAAATTTGTACTGTTGGTAATTATTGAATAATTTGGAGGAATTTGGGCAGTTGTACTGGTTGTAAACTGTGAATTTCTAATTGTAAAGTGAATTGTCATTTCTAATTGAAATTTTTTTTCAAGAACAGATTTCAGCTTCATATACTAAGTAAATACTGATAAATAAGGAACTTAGAAATTAGTATTTGTAATTAAATATGATCTAAAATTTCTTATATTTTTATTTCCTGTTTATGCTTAGGTAGATTGCTGGGGGAGGGAGTCTGTTCTCCCTAATAAAAATTTTTCTAATAAACATTGGTAGCATAAGGACATTCTGTAAGACAGTGACATTAAAAAAGGCTCTTGTGGAGGTATACATTATTATACTAGTTACTCTAACATCTTGTGTACAAGTCCTTTTGAAATGGTGGCTTTAATAGTTTTCAGCTCTTTTATCCAGAGCTTGAGATAAAGTTGAGTTTTTCAGGGCATATTACAATGGCAAAGTGTTCAACAGTGAGGTGTCAATGCTTACTCAGATTTGTCTACTGCTATTTATATAAAAATTGTTTTCATTTCATTCAGAGGATGCCTTTTACCCCCACGTTAAAGCACAGATCATTAAGCAATAAAAACCAATCAAATTATCATCCAAATTATAACTGCGATTATTTTTGCATGGTAAGAGTGAGGTGCTAATTTTGTGTGAGATGAGCTTTGTAAACTACCTTGGGAAAGGTCCTTTGGAAGTAAGGTTTTTCCCCTTTAGTCCTATGCTTCCAGTTTTGTCTCAAATTCACAATCCATTAAAACATGGGAAAAAAGAATAGATTGAATTAATTGAGAGAGTTTTATGAGAAGAGGTGTTGGAATAAATCTAGAATATTTGTTGGGAAAGGTCTCCCTTGTCTCCTCATTTAGGAAATACATTATTACCAGCTTAATTTCACAAGCATCACTACAGTGAGAGTTTCATTATAAAAGCATACCAGTGAAATGAATAGCAATGCTTATCAAACAATATTGAAATCTGTGAGAATCTTTCTAGGAGCATTCTTTTTTCTTTTAGTTCTAGGTTCCCAGGGTATTTTTCATTCATAGTAAGTTTATATGACTGACACAGAATGTGGATGTTTCCCCCTTTGGAGTATTTTTATAATGTAGGTGGATAGCTATGCCACAGCATGCATAAATTGCACATTTTGTTGGACTTTCTTTATAAAATATTTAATTTGAAAAATATAATTTATGCCAAAAAAGGTATACCTTGTAATTTTGCCACTAAATAGGTTGATTTAGCACAAAATGCAAAGTCTTAGGGCAGAGGGGGGAGATAAAAAGTTTTCATAGAGAATAGTTGCAAAGTGTTCCATTACTGGTCTGTCAGAAACCCCAAAGCTGCATTGTAAAAAAATGGTGTAAATTAGTTTTGAAAAGTGGTAAGGGATTGTGAAAAAAAATCTCAGACTTAATGCTCCCTAACCACATTATTTTCTTCTTTTTTTATTTAGTAATACGCTGCTACAGATTTGGAGGTTCTGGTGTTTGTAGGTCACTGAACAGACATTGAAATCTGATTTATATTGTATAACTGTAACATAGAAAGAAAAAGTATTTATATATTTTCCGTAAGAATATTTCATTGAGTTGTGTATAATTTAAATAAGATTTGTCCCCAAATGGTTTTGCTCACCCTGATTTTTGTGTGTGTGTGGTTTTCTTGTTTTTGTATAATGTGTACAGTTTATGTCAAGGGCATTAAAAAGCCTCCTGAAGTATAATCTTATCAAAGGGATACATTGTTAATAAAATGTACTTAAAATTCTTAAACTTGTGTTGTTCTGTCTGAAATTTTAAAACAATCAGTGTTGATTTGAGTTAGGTACCAGTGAGGCTGATAGATGTCACTCCCAGTTAAAGTGACGTTTAGGTACCACAGGTAAGAGTCCAGTTGAGTAACGCGTTAGTGGGTTGTTCCAAATGTCTTAAAATAGCTATTTATGCTTTTGTAAACGTTCTTCATAATCTAATCAAACATATATCTTTACAGTTTTAATTTTTAGTTTCAAATCATTATAAAGGGTTTGGAAAACTGGATCTGTCTTTAGACAGAACAGGTCTGAATTTTTTGAGAAATTAATACACACTATAAGTGATGAGGGTATGATGGTGACTTTTCTGTGCAAGGTATTTGATTTCTCACACGGAAACTAGCATGATCAGATAGGCTAACCTGCAGCCACCTAGTGGCAAAAGAAAATACCGCAAGGGAAATTACCGAGCCTGGAGAAGAAAATTCAATGGCAAAGCTAGGCACTGTTATGTAGTTGATTAAATGTGGTAAAATATATGTCTCACTTTCAGAAATAGATTTGTGTTGGATAGCTTGGTCTTTAAGCACATTTCTTTATATCATTTTCCCATTGCGTTCCACTACATATTTATGTCATTCAACAAAAACGTAGTTGGCCCCCAAAAAAGCACCTTTAATAATCATCATACAGCTGATCTTTGAAAAAATGTGATAATACAGCTGAACTTCAAAAAGTTTGTTTCATTTTTAAAAACTCTCTGGTATATAAAAATACTCAAAGTACTGCCTTAGTCAGGCTGCTATAACAAAATACCACAGATTGGGTAGCTTATAAACAACAGAAATTTAGTTCTCACAGTTCTGTGGGGTGGAAGTCTGAAATCAGAGTGCCAGCATGGTCAAGTGAGGACTCTGGCGGGTCCCAGACTTCTGGTTGTGTCCTCACATGGCGGAGGCAAGTAGGGAGCTCTGTGGAGTCTCTCATAAGAGCACTAATTCCATTCATGAGCGCTCCTGCCTCATGACCTAATCACCTCCCCAAGGGCCCCTTGCTAATCCCCTCATCGTCGGGGGTTAGGATTTCAACATGAATTTTGGGGGAGACAATCATTCAGACCATGGCAACTACTTTTGTATTATCTCCACAAAAGAAACCAAAATGTACTAAAATGCACTTTTTCTTTAATGCTTATCTTAGAGGACTAAGACAGCTACATTTGTTTAGTCCTTCAAATTGAATATATTGTGTTGTAAATATCGTTTTAACTGCTAATTCTGAAGGCTTTTTCTTTTGTATCTCTTCAAGGGTTTTAACCGTTCTACTTTATGCAAAATGTCTTATATGTTTTGTAAAACCTTTGAGACGAAAGCCAGTTTCTTTCCTCAAAGCTCTTAGAAGAAACACTAGATGTTGTCTAATTGAACTTGATTTTCTTCGTAAATACACTTTCTAGTGGAGTCTCAGTTTCACTAGACTTGGTCCAAGTCGGGTGTTAGGATGTCAGCAGGGGCCGGCTCGGTGGTGCAGTGGTTAAGTGCACACGTTCTGCTTCAGCGGCCCAGGGTTCACTGGTTCGGATCCCGGGTGTGGACGATATAAAGGGGAAGATGAGCACGGATGTTAGCTCAGGGCCAGCCTTACTCAGCAGAAAGAGGAGGATTGGCAGCAGATGTTAGCTCAGGGCTACTCTTCCTCCAAAAAAGAAATATATAGATAGAGGATGTCAGCAAGTGCTCTCAGCAGGGGCAGTCTCTGTTGTGTGATGAGGTCCCTGCTCCCAGTCAGAGCCCCTGCAGTCCCCTTCTTGCAGCTGAGGACCAGTCTCCAGGCTGATGTGGTATTTGTAAGTCATTAATGCCAGTCCTGCTCACCATCAGAATATCCTGATATTTCTAAGGAATTATTACTAATTTGGTTTTAGGTGCAATTTTTCAAACGTATTATGGCTATGTTAGAAAAAGTAGTGCCCATTTAGAGAACAAATATTTACGAATGAAATAGTATTATTTGCCTCAGTATCAAAGGGAGAGAGGATAAGGGTATGGATGTGCTTAAATGGCCATGGGTTAATGGCTCTTGGGGCTGATGACAGTACATAGAGGATTGTTAAACTATTCTACTTTTGTGTATATTTGAAATTCTCCATGTATGTTTTAATCCTAATAGTTGAAATGACACCTGAATACAAATTTCAAAGTTTCTGAATAATACTTATTAAAGCAATGCTGTTGCGATGACATAGAGCATTGGAAATTAGGGTTTTAAGTCCTAATTTATTTGCTTGTTATGAACACGAGAAAGGAATGTTTATAGCCAAAACTATAGTTCATAGTGTTGTACACACAAAGTTCTATAGCCCAGCATTTCCTACTGGTGTGTTATGTTTCAGAAAGACATCTTCATTTGACTTAGGCCAAATGATTCTCAAAGCTGAGTGTGCATCTGAATGCCTGGGGGCTGATGAAATATAGATTCCACGTCTCATGCCACAGGGATTCTGATGAGGAGGTTTGGAATGCAACCCAGGAATTGATGTCTTTAGTAAGCTCATGAGGTGATTTATTAGCTATTCTAATTGTTAGATTTTCATTTCATCGAGGTAGAGAAAAACACAAAATAATGCAATGGTGAAATATTTTAATGAAGGCTTGTTGCAACAAGAATGACTTCAAGGTTTTGTGGATTCTTTTTTAAAATCTATATAAAAGATACTATTTACAAATCAGTCATCACTGTCATTGACGTTACTGTGTACTTTTATAATTGCACGTGACAAAGGAACACGAGGCTAAATGATGACAATACTGACCGCGAAGTCTTCTTGAAGCTATTAGACTCATCAAGATACTTGTTTGTACTACCTTAGGAGTATATAACCAATTTTTCCAACAAAAAGCTTAATTACATGTAAGGAAAAAGTTGAAAAGCCTGAACCAAAGTCATGGCTTGTGTAGATATATTTAAGCCAGTTGACAGCTACCTTACTTTGAGATGTGGGTCCTTCACCCTCTCTATGGTGTTGAATGGCACATTAGGTATGAGAGAGGCACAGGCAGCGTCATTTCCAGCACAGCAAACAGCAATGAACCCCCATTGATGCTTGTTTAGAAATGTGATAAACATTAACGGTTGACGGGCAGACGGAAGAGAAAGGAACTACTGTGTATTGAAAACTCGTGATGCCACCAGGTGCTTTGCATCTATTGGCTCAAGGAGACAAAGCTGCTGCTAAGCCAATACAGGATTTCCCGCTCCATATAGCTTTTTACAGTTATGGCTAAACGATGTCCAGCAATGAGGTTTCATTTTATTTATTAAGTTAGCATCATAGGAACATAAATGAGACAGGGTGTCATCTTGACGCAGACAACCTATTACAGAGTTCAAAGGATGCTAAATGAAAACAGGTCATTTATATATTAGAGTTCTTGAAAAAAAGAGGAACCATAAAACATGAATTACTCAATGACATATTTTCCTTTTTCTATTCTGAGGTAGTCATCAAAAATTGTGGCCTAAGGATTGGCGTTCACTAAGTAGGAGTGCTATTATCTGGACACTAAGTCAGGTTCCTTGCCAATCCCACTCTTTAACTGTGGTAAGCTAGAGAGAAGGACAATTATGGGCTATTATTGATGCATACACATGTCTTACCTATTAGATAAAGATTCTGCCCCCAGAAGAGTTAATTTTACTGCATCAATCAACCACAAATTCTTATCCCTTCAAGCCAAGTCTAAAATCTGTTTTAGTCTCAAACTTCTGTGACTTTTTCATTAAACACACCCAGAATAAATTAACATTGACCATTTATGCTGTAGTAACAAATCTGTGGCCTTTATTAAAGCCTTAAATCTAGTTTCTTTACTCTTAAGATATTAAATGTGCGGGTGAAACTTAATGGAAATACTTTCTCACTAAAAACTGAACTTCTAGGACCATAGTCGCCCTGTCCAGGACTGAGTGGGTGGGTTCCATCCCTATGTCATGTGCCAGATCTGCCGTCACAAGGGTGAGCCTGGAACATACAGCAGCAAGGTAAGCCTGTTCCCACAGTCCTGCCATTTCTACAGCAAGCTTGCTCCAAGGAGGAATGTTAAGTTTCATAGCTTCTGACCTTGGAAACCTAGGAAGGTTGTAGTGGTCTTATATACATCAGACCTACCAATGGTGATAGCTCACTGGGATTAAACACCGAGGTATCTGGTAATAGAATGGTGTCGGCCATGCTTCTCCTAGTGTTTGTGTAGCATAAAGGTATGAAATGAGTATACTGATCAGTGGTGGTGGTCACCTTGATCTAAGAGGGTAACCGAGGAGACGCTGCTGTTCTCACTCAGGGGAGGTGAGGCAAGACCCAGGGGTATGGCCATTTGCATTTTATACTCTGAACAGAGTGCTGGCACTGGTGGATCTGTTGGGAGACTGTCCTTGTCTCCAGACATGGGTGAAGCCAACTGGGACACATAATTCAAAGTAGTTTCTCCAGCTGGGATTTCTCCCTGGGAGTTCATGTAGTTTTTTTCTAGTGCCTTCAGTAAATTTTCAAGTGAAGTCAATAGTCCCCGCTGACTTGGGGCTGTAGGGGGTACTGGGACATGGCCACAAGAACCAGAGTTAGAAGCTGCCTGATTATAGGTGAAGTTCTCAAAACAGATGCAGGGTCCAGGGCCGGAGTAGTTCTTCTCTGCTGGGAGGAGGTAAAGGTAGGCAGGCTTAGTAATTTCAGTTTCTGTGAGTGAGTTCCTAGTGCCTGAGAACTGTATCTTACTCCCTTCCGGCTTGTTTATAACTTCAATAGCATCTGGAATGCAGTCCTTGACACTCATTATTGTTAGGTGAGGATTCTCCTGGAACAGAAACAAAAAATAGGCAAATATAACACGTGTGTGTGTGTGTGTGTGTGTGTGTGTCTATCAGAGTATATAAAGTATGAACTTAGAGCTTCACTTTTTTTCATGTCATCCTGGTCACAAAGTCACCTGAAGGTGGTTCTGAAAACCAAAGGATTTCCCCTGACAGAAGAAATCAAAGCTCCATCCACCCATTTCATGGCAGTGGGAGCAGAGGTGGCTTTTGCTGTGTGGTATCTTCCTGTGGAGAATCTAGGAAAGCATGGTTATTACAGCCCCAACCCTCGATCAGTATTTAACGGGGATATGGTATACACACAATTTCCCAACTTTTACCTTGGATTTTATTAATGACAGGACGCTGCTCTTGTAAGGATCTGGAATGTCAGGATAACATTTCTCCTTCATCCTAGAAAAACAGTGAAAATCTGATGAATTTTTCACTACAGTGGAATAGCTAAGAGGGAGAAGACTGGAGCCAGATCCCTGGGTTCTAATCCTTGCTCTATCCCTTATTAACTGTGACCTGGGCAAGCTACTTGCCCTTCTATGCTTTAATTTCCTCGTTGGTTCCATGGAGATGACGGTACTTATGGTGGGGTGTGAGGATCAACGAGTGGGTATATGTAAAGCACTTAGAACACTGCCAAGCACAGAGTAAGTGAAATATAAATATCAGCTATTGTTATTGAACAAGTTTTGCAATCTTTTAAAATGGTTCTTGTCTTCCTTATGTATTGACCAGAAAAGCAAAGTTGTTAAAAATTTTTCGTATTCTCATCCGAGCCTCCTTTGTCCTTTTCCTTTTCAGCACTTTTTCTCATATTCAGTGTGATTTCTATCTTATTACACTTCTTTCTAGATCCCTCTCTGACTCCTTTCTTGGATAAAGTCTTCCCTGCACACTTACCACTGACTGTTCAAGTAGCACACGATCATGATGAGCACAACGCAGAACACCGTGGGCAGTATGATACGTATCAGTAAATGGGCTGGAGAAGGAAAAAGAAGGATATTTTTAAGGAGTATTTTTCTCTCCTCAAAGGAATAAAAATAAATTTAAGGTTGAGAGTAATATGACACTTTCGTTATTCCTCAAAAGTCTATTTATGAACATTCAATGTGAGTTCTGCCTGACTGGGAGGGAAAAAACAACCAACCAGCCAACACAGGGAACCATTCGTCCCCAACACTTGTGACTCAAACTCATGACTTCTTCTGGCAGATCGGATCATTACTCCCAATTGTTCACTCCCTCCCTGTGTGAGAATTATACTCTGCACCCTTGCCACATCTCCCTGGCAGGTGGAGTGCACATCTCTGCTCCGTGACTTGGGGCCCAGCCACACGACTTGGTTTGACCAATGGGATATTAGTAGTTGCAGTGTCAGCAGCTGCTTTAAGTGAACCTGCATAGTTTGGCTTGCCCTCGTGTGCTCCTGTAACCCACATGAGAAGCCTCCATCCCACGTAGCCACTGCCCCTTCAGCCTGAGCTCCAGAGTGAAGCCACATGGAACAAACCTAACCCTGACCGAAGCCTAGAGTCCCTCCCGGCCCAGCCTGGATGAGCCAAGCCCATGAGCATAAAAAGAAATATTTGCTTTTGTATGGTACTGAGATTTTGAGTTTTTTTGGTTACACATCAAAAATTGACTAAGGAACCCCTCTAGTTAGTCTCATAAAATCAGCTGAATATGTCTTAACTGGGATAATTATTCCATTTTTATTTCTCAGATATGTCAACCAGTGCTTCATTTTCTTAAATGCCCATCTTCTTGTTCCCACTGCTTGAAAGTCCACCAGTTAATAATTCAGCTGGGTTGGTACAGACCCTCTTTTACAAATGTGAATTCCACAGGAAGGGCTTGGAGTCATTCACATGTGTATATATTTCTGTTCAATCCATTCGCCTCCCTGCTCTCCCCACCCCCTAGACCCAATACCAGCTGTGCTGGAAGGAATGGGGTTTGATTTGGGGATAAGGGTGGGGCGTAATGGAGGAGTTTTGTTGAAGGGAGGGCAGGCCTGGGCAGATTCCCAACCCAGTGCTGTGAGGCAGCACAGGGCTCTGGAGAAAAGACCCCAGAAAGGTAAGAGAGTGCCCAAGCAAGGATCTCAACAAGTGGCCCAAAATTAACCGGGAAGCCAGGCAATGGGAAAGAAACTCTGCTCCTGACACCGCCGAATGACACCTTGCTCTCAAGATCAGTCCTTTTGACTACTACAATTGGTTTTAAAATTCGTTCAATTATGCATTTATAATGCACTTGAGAACAAGTGTGGGGACCTAACTATAGTAGGTTTCAAACTGGTTTTGCTAACCTTTTTATTGGAGTGTAATATATGCATAGAGAAAAGTGCTCCTAAGTGTACAGCTCGATGAATTTTCACAAATTGAACATACCCACATCATCGGTACCCAGATCAAGAAAAAGAACGTTACCAGCTCCCCAGAAAGGCCCCAGGAAAGGTCCCCATCCAGTCATTACTCCTTCCCAAGGTAACCACTATCTTGTCTTTTAACAAGATAAATGGCAGCGGCTCTTTCTCTACTCTGTAGATGGAATCGCACGCCAGGAGTCGGGTCTGGCTTCCATCACTCAGCACTGCCTTGGTGAGACTGATCCATACTATTTATGGAACCGTAGAATGTCATCCTCATTGCTGCAATTACACAGCAATTTATTCTCCTTTTTAATAATATAATCAATAGAGTCACAGCCAAGGCTAAGGAGAAATAAGTGAAACCTAGAAAATATACTTGAGATAATCATAGGTATTATATGTGTGTGTATGTGTGTGTGTTGACACACATCTACCAGCCAAGTAAATACCAAAGAGGGATAAAAATAGCCTGGAAATAAATTTTAAATTAACTCCAAAATGACAAGAGTGCTCAAATAATGGAAACCGTTGACTGAAATCTTCATGTGGCTCGGAGAGTTCTGGCCTTTGGCTTGGAGACCTGGGGCCATGTTTTGGTCTGGTAGCGAACAGCAGTGAGTGCCCCAGCCTGCCGCTACAGTACCCTGTGCCCTTATCACTGGTCAGGGCACTCCAGGGTCAGCAGTTCTACCTGATGTGGCCATCCCATCCCCACAGCTCCGCCTTCAGCGAAGGGACCCCACCCTGAGGACAGTCGGTAACTTCAGACACTTTTCAGCTTATCTGCTTTTCATGGAGGAGTATCTCCAATCTTCCGATGTGGACCTTCTTGACTCCCTGTCTGGCACCTACTTTTCTCCTTCCTCCTCCAGCAGTATCTATTTTCTCCCACCACCTTCCTGTTTGTTCAGGGTTTACCATGAGAATCATATTTACCATCAACCGGTTCCTGCCATTCTTCTCCCTTTCTCTTCTTTCTCCATCTTTGAAGCCACGTGCATTTTGGAAATATGGATCTCTTTAGCTCACCCTTTCCTCCCCACATTTGCAAACACTGGGTTTGTGAACAAACACTTCTTGTCCCCCTCCACCCGTCTATAATTGCCCCTGAAAGGCAAAGTCAGGAGGCAATCAGTTCATCACTGAGGGAAACCAGCCAGAAGGCAGGCTGCAGAGAGCAATCTTGCTGAGAAAAACACCACCACCCTTCTCTAGACAGAAGCCTTGTGGCTCTTCCAAAGTCGGCACTAAAATATGCTATCTGTGATTTTCAGACTATACTGGAACTGAGTTCCAGAGAAGTGCCTCAGGGGCCACCGAGCAGACCAGAGAAAGGTCCCAGGTCAGAGGTCAGTCAGATTAGCCCCACTCTTAATGTATTATGTAGTGGGATTCCATGGAACATTTTTTGCATAACAGAGTTTCATCCAGAGAGACAGACAGACAGTTAGACAGAGACAGAAAGAAGAAAGGTTTAAAAATTCCTGATCTAGACAAAGCCCACGGCAATGTGTGCAATTTGTTAGTTTCCTAGGAATTCCCAAAGAAAGAGTTTTGATTCGGAAAAACTCACAGTGTTCATCTGGGGTCGTGACCTTTGTGAAAGCATCCAGGGGGCCCTCGCCAACGCTTGTGAACGGAGTGACGAAAAACTCATAGATGGATTCCGGCTGTAGGTTTTCCACAACAAATGTCTTTTGTTCCGGCTTGTCGATTTTGTATTTGCAACACAATGAATTATCTGTGGTTGTAAAAAAAATCGTTTTTTTCAGGAAGAAAAAATTATTAAGAGTGTGATAGAGATCTTGAGAGAGAGTTGGGTATAACACTCTTGTTGACTCAGCACTGCCAAAATTTTTAAACCAACCAAAAATTAAATCATGGTTTCATCACACTGAGGACATGGGTCAAATCTTCAGGAGATGGCAAGAAAAGCAAAAAGTCCACTAATTAACAAGAGATGTTGGTGATCCCGGGAGAGCACGCAAATCTACAAGAGAGAGCAAGAGCTTGCAAGAAACTTAAAAATACATCGCAATAACCTTAACAAAGTCAAAGAAAAAAGGAAAAAGGGGTTAGCCAGAAAGTTTCATAAGTGGCAAGTTTTCCTAAGGAGTTGATGATACTGTAAGTGCTTCTAAAAATACCGGCCACATTGTTTTTTAGTAAGTTAAAATACTGGCCCCCAAGTTAAAATCTTGTCCACCCTGAGAACGCTGATAGTAAAAGCATCCAAGAATAGAACTCAGTGCGGCCACAGTCAAAGATGGCAGCTTTTTCAATGTTTTCAAATAACGAGATCTGGAAAGAGTAAATCAATAAACAAAAATGTCACCTGAAAGAGCTGCCTTTTCGAATCCTGGGTGGCACTGCCCCTCCTTGGGTTTCAGGTAGACATGGTACCCTCGTATAAAACTGCGCTGGGTTTCGGTGGGGTATTCCTTCCAACTCAGAGTGAAGGAGTGCGATGTCAAGTTACTCATGACCACTTGAGGGTTGACTAAAGGAGCTAGGGAAGGAAGTTGGGATACGAAGAGAGTCATGATTTGGAAATAGTCTCAAAGACTCATGGAAACTAAAAGCAGAGCCACAGCCAACTCCCAAGGCTGTAGGAGCTTATGCCAAGATAAGGAATTTTATCTTTTTCTCTAGGGACATTTATGGTTTGACATAGTGAGAGCTGGGAAGGAGTTGAGCAATCTTCTTGTTCAAGCCTTGCCTGTCACAGATGTAGCAATGGATGCCCAGAGAGATTCAGTAACTTGCACAAAGTCACACAGCAAAAAAGAGAATAAAGACTTCCTTAGACTTCATTCTGCTCCTGAATTCTAAACAGTGTTTGATGGAAGACTCAACCAGAGAATGAACTGAAGTGGGGATGAAGGGGAGAAGGAGAGAGGGTTGTGTTCAAAGAGGTAAGGGCGGATTTGAAGGACTCTAATTCTCAGATGGTGGCTATGCAAAGTTATCCAAGTGTCACTGGAAACACCCAGGAGCATTTATTCTGGAAGCTTTCCTGAGCCTTGTTCATCACATACCCTTGTGCACACCCAGTCTATGCACACTGACACACACACCAGCACACACCTCCTGCCTGTTTCACACAGCTCCCACCACAGGGAGAAGCCCCAGGGCTGATCTGATCAGTGCTGAGCAATCAAGGGCCCAGCCACCCAGCTCTCAGCAGGTGTGAGAGCCCAGATGCCAAAGAAGGGGAAGGAGCAATCACAGGGGACAGACTCCTCTCCACTGCGGGTGGGGTCGTGGGAAAACGTCTGGGTGGCGATTTCACAGTATGTATCAGAAGTCTTAAAAATTATAAAACAAATGAAAGACTCAAGTATTGTACTTCTAAGACTTCATTTAAAAATCATTATTGTGGATATGAGCGAACTTTAGCTAAAATGACGGTGATTCAGACAGGGGATATGAGAGCCGGCAAAGAGGACAGAAAAGAGACCGAGCGAGTGGGACTGCAGGATGCCTGAAGGCGAATTTTATAGTTTTCAGTTGACAAACATTGTAATCATCCTAAATGTCCAAAGACAGGGGACTCGACATATGCATACAATGAGGCACTTTGCAATACAAAATGATACAGTTAATAATATGTAGTGACAGGAGTCAAAAAGCACTTTACAAATGGTGTAGAGTAAGTTCCATTTTTATTTGGGAATAAAATTTTTTTATTTTGTCTATCTGTACAGAGAAAGGAATACGTGGATATACATAAAATATTACTTCTGGATATTTGCCTTTGGGTGGTAAAATGAACAATGTTTTTGTCTTCATTTGCAAAATATTTTATAAATTGTCTTTAATGAAAATGCCTTATTTTTGTATGATTAAAAAATGATTTTTAAAAAAACTCAATTACCAGAAAAATGGGATGCTGAAAATTAAGAAAGGTGTTGAAATCTCCCTAAATCCAAAGCTGGGGGTCTCCGGATTGTGCTGAACAAGTCTGCCGTGGACACATAAAAGGCTTCAAACTTACCCAGCTCCTGGGAGTATCCTGTTTTTTGCTCTAATAAATAAGCGATCCTTTTTGTAGAAATTCCGTAAATTCTGAAGTTGTATCTGACCCCCGGTCTAAAAGCATCTAGAGAAGAAAAGTCAATAGATTTTCAATAACACAGAATGACATTCTCTCTATTTCTGAAAAGGAAATGAATGAGAAACGAATTTGTGTCCCCTTAATAATTTCCTTCTCAGGGTTTCTGCACTTGATCTCCACCATCTTCCCTCCTTCCCTGAGCCTTGGCGTCCTCCATGTCTCCAGCGACAATGGCCTCTCCATCGTCCTCTTGAACAAGAGCTCTCAAACGTCCCCTGACCCATGTGTATTTAACTGGGTGCAGAATTTGACCAGACACAGAAAAGCGTTTTAAACTCTCCTTTGACTCCAAGTCCCCCTCCAGCGCCAGGCCGTCTCTCTGTCCACGAAAGCCCAGCATCTGGAAGGCTGCACTGCCTCTTCCTCGCTTCCCCTCACACCTGGCTTCTGCAACCCACCATCAGCACCCGCCACGCCCCTGACCGTGCTCCAGCCCAGGGCAGCCCGGCTTCCTCCCTCCCCAAGGGCACGGGACTGCCCTCCAGGGACCTCTGTCACCCTCTGGACCCAGACAACTCCCACATCTTTATCTTGAGCCCAGCAGATGGCGCCACCAATCCTCCTGCTCCAGCCACACACTCCGGCTCCTTTTACTTTGCAAAAGCAGAAATCTTGAGATTACAAACCCCACGTAGGAGTAAGAGTTCAAGTTCCATGTGTTTCATTGAAACTGAAGGAGTTGATGACCGACTCCCATCAACTCCATGTCCGAAACTTCTCCCAAATCCGTACACTTTGCTTTTGTAAAAGCTCCCTGGACAACTGCTATAACGTCATTTTATGTTATCAGCTCTGCCATTCATTTGAGACCACTAATTTAGAGGAAGAGATTCATGAATACCCATCCCAGTCTTAGGTCCAGATAGTCTCTGTAAAAGTGGATTTAAAGGTCATATCTTAGGCCACATGACGGCAAAATTTGAACCCCTACCACCCAGGCCGAATTTATAATTTCAAAAATTGTTAGTTTAGCACAAAGTATCTGCGAGCCGGTCCAGAAATCCTAGCTGAACTTGCTACAAGGTGAACCAAGCAAGACAGTGACATGGACGGTTCCCACCTGAGCTGATGACTGTGCTTGTGGTATTGGGGCCTAGGTTTTCCCACTGCAGATCACAGGACCCATCCTGGGGACGGTCACACCACTCCACAACGTAGCCTGTGACATCTCCAGACTGGGGTTTCCACGACAGAGAGAATCCATCTGCTGTGACGTTAACTCTTTCTTCTTCAACTTCTATGTTACAAATAGAGTAATGCTTTAGATTTAATTAACTAAATTTTTAAAAGTGTCTGAAGAAGAAAAACTTGGACATGCAGTGTATCTAACAGGTAGAGTGGTTCCGCTTCAATCACTGCGGGGACGGGGGGCGGGGGGCGGTGTCCATCCGGGATTTCCTGCCTCTCACTTCCCAGCAAATAGTCACAGCTGCCCCTCAGATGCCCCTTGTCCTGACCTCCTGAGACCCAACAAGACTTCAGCCTCTAACACAGGAGTCAGCAGATTTCTGCCAGCAGGACAGATCCAGCCTCTGAGGCTCTGACCCTGGAGCTAAGGATGCTTTTAAGATTTTTAAAGAGTTGTAAACAACAAATTCACAAACAATATAGACTATAAAACAGAGACCGTGTGGCCTGCGAAACCTAAAAGATTTCCGGTGGAGCAATGGTTAAGTTCCCACGCTCCCCTTCAGTGGCCCGGGGTTCGCCGATTTGGACCCCTGGTAAGGACATGGCACCACTTGGCAAGCCATGCTGTGGCAGGCGTCCCACATATAAAGTAGAGGAAGATGGGCATGGATGTTAGCTCAGGGCCAGTCTTCCTCAGCAAAAAGAGGAGGATTGGCAGCAGATGTTAGCTCAGGGCTAATCTTCCTCACAAAAAAGAAAAAGAGTAAAAAGTTGCTGACCTTTGACCTAGAACCATGCCTAGGACTTGACCTGCTTTCCAAACGCATCTGTTGAATGAATGAATAGCTCCGCTTAATTCCCCCACATAATGCTGGATGCCCTTGGACTAACCACTGCTTCTGAGACGTCAGGGGTTGAAATTGAGGTGGGGACAGACAAAAGGAAAAAACAACTCAGCTATGTGCTAAGTTGGGTTACGCAAGGCTGCACACACTGCTTATGATCAACGCTGCCACCTTGACGTACTTTAAAAGCCAGAGGAGTTTTCTGACAATTGAGAAAAAGCAATCCGATTTCAATGGAGTACCAGTTCTACTGATTTTAAGCCGTCACCCTAGACCTTGAGGGATGGCAATGTCTCCTACTTCCCAAGGCTGACCGCACAGCCTGCCACTGGGAACTGCGCACTGGTCCCAGCTGGTCGCTCCATGAAAGCAGACCCCCATCAAGGAGCTGCTCAGAAAAGCAATCAGTGTGGAGCCCATAATACTTGGGACTGACCTATACTAAAATTCACTCACGGTTTTGCTGCACTTCAAATTGAACTGGGCAACTCGTATTGTATCTGGCAGTCCAAATTACAGCTGGACGTTGATACAAAAGCACGGTGCTATTAAATTTTCTAGGACACCAAGTTATTATCCAGGTAGCAGCACCCAAAGGAATGGCTAGCCCTAGGTATAAGGAAAAGGGTTCCCCAGGAAACCCTTTGTTTATCCCACCTACATGGTTCTCTCTCTTTCTTCATCAAAGAAACAAATCTTTTTCACATGGAAGTTGACATTTTTCACTTCATTTGTTCACAATGACTAAAATTTCACCCCAAACTTAGAAGCATGACTCTTATCAAGCTGCTTCTTTAAAATTGCAAAGCTGGTTTGAGGAGTGGAGGTAGAGGGAAACAGAAAGGGAATCTTTGTTCAGTCATTCACACTCTAGTGTGAATTGGCTTACCCTTATCTGGTCTATCTTATAGCACATCAGCACATCAGTGACTTTATGCACTCTAGTGATTTAAGAATGTGGATCACTTAAGAATGTGGAAGGCTGGATGGAGACTTCCAGGGAAAGGTATGGGAGTCGGAAGGGAGGGTATGGAGAAGGAAGGTATAGGAGGAAGCCACAGATAGAGAAGACTTCAAAACAGATAGTAGTGCTCAGCCGTGTGGTTTGGGCTGAGCCTCCTCTGAGGCCGTCTTTCTTTTATCTCCCAGATCCCCCGGGTGAATGAAATGCCCACTTTTCCTGTTCTGGTCCTAATGAAGACAGAATACAACTGTTCACTTCCTTCTCTGACAAAGTTCTTGACAAGCAAAGGTTACTCTAAATAACTCCTTAGTTATTCTTCTGTGCCACAGTCCTAATTTCTTTTTCTTACTTGACATACTGGATATTTCTTTAGGAAAAAAACCCCTCTAATCCAGCCCATTTCACCTAAATTTATGCCTAACTGAATGAATGGCATAATACAAACTGACATAACCCCATAAGCAGGGTTTGAAAAAGTTTCTAGCAGTAACTAAAGGGTGACATTATTGCAAGGCTCATGAATGACCTTGGGATGTCAGTTGCACAATGTCCAAGTGTGCACTGTCTCACAGCGTGTTACTGTGGGAGGTTAGTGTATCCAGCCTCTTGGCACAGCTCTCCCAAGAAGGAAATTAATATCACCCTTGATCTCACATGGAAGGTCATTTCCATCTTGTTTGCATTTTCACAGGCAAAGGGATTAGCCAGTTATCACCTTTTATTCCACAGCTTCAGCAAAGTCCTTCTTGAAAGATGATGTCAGTTCTCTTTCTGATCTCTGGAAATGTTAATGGGCTTTTGTGTGTGTGTGTGAGGGAGACTAGCCCTGAGCTAACATCTGTACCAATCTTCCTCTACTTTGTATGTGGGACACCTCCACAGCATGGCTGATGAGCGGAGTAGGTCCACACTCAGGATCTGAACCTGTGAACCTGGGCTGCCAAAGCTGAGCATGCAGAACTTTAACCACTCAGCCACAGGGCCAGCCCTAGTGGGCTTTTTATAGGTGGCAAAAACTGACAAAATATTTTACAATGTAATAAATGTAACTCCTTATTTGATAAGCCACAAAGCACATTAATACCAACTCTAACTCTCAGTTGAGATTGTTGATGTTCATTTACTTGAAAACCTTTGAGATAATTGTCAGAGTTTGACCAAGAATCCCTGGGGCAGGATATCCTGAGCTGTGGCTGAAATCGTCTTCCCACACTGAGGACTGTCCCCGGAAACCCACTGACACGCTTGGACTAAAAGACAATGACTAACAGTGTTTGGCAGCTGGACCTTTTATCTCCCCAAGTTATTGTCTTTCCAATTTATCCGTCTCTACCCAATAACATATCAACATTTTCCTAGAGAATAAAAACAAACCAAAACTCACGGTTCCCAGGGTCTCCAGAGATGACAATTACCGAAGCCGGAGAAGTGCCCACACTGTTATTGGCCGTGACGTGGATTCGGTAGGAACACTGGTCAAGGGCGAGTTTTGTGTGATTGGCTGGAGCAGGAATGGGGACGGGCTCTAATTCAGATGGTTTGTCTAGATTTTCGACAATGACATTATAGAATCGAATCTTCCCATTGGCATGTGATTTTGATAGCGGCTGAAAAAAATATTGATAATCATTTCAAAATGGGCTTTCTTCTGAAAGGAGTTTGCATAATTACTTTTTCATTGATTTTGTCCCTCAGTTGCCTTACACACACACAGAGCAAATTAAAACAGTTTAATAGAGAAAATAGCTCTCTAAATCGAGCTTGAAATCAGGCAGTCTACTCTAAGGTTGAAGAAAGAATAGGATGGTTTGGGGATGCGTTTCTCAAGAGCATAATGTGTCCCAGAAGAGTCACCAAGTCTGGAATCGAGAGGAAGGGGACTCTGGCCAGGATTAAAAAAAGACTCAGTGGGCACAGAGGGGAGCAGATGGGCGTGGACCCTAGAAGGAGGCGCTGGGCTCGCGGCCTCACTTCCTCCTTCAGCTGTGTTCTCCCCACACAGCTGTGTCCGGAGCCCACACTCCCCCTTACAGACCATCCTCCAGGTTGCAGAGAATTCCCTGTCTACACAGCCCCCAGCCCACTTCCAGGGCCTTCCCTCTAGCCTACCCTCTCAAGGACAGACTGTGTTCCTGGTGTGTCACCTCTAGACCTGGGAATGCGCTGGGAGTGGCTGTTTGCTTGGGGCATGGACAGAACCTGGACATACCAACTGGTGCATCCACGGATGAGTGCACAGGGGGCCTTGTGGAGAGCGCCAGAGTGAAGGTGGGAAGAAAAGGGGGGTGGCTGTGGCCGGGGCAGACTTTCCCAGCACGGCCACGTTTTGGTATGAAACGCTGAGGGATCTGAGAGTCTTGAATGCAAACCTGGCCATCCAGGTGGTCATGAAGGCATATTAGTCAAGGTAGAAGGACAAAATCCATTTTATATTACAGTTTCTGAGCTTGATTCATAACTTATAAATACTCGAGCATTTAAATATTTGTAACTTTTAAATATGGTATGCGCTTTTCCACTTACACTGGTGTCCTGGGCCGTGGGCCTGAGTAGAAGTTACAGACATGCAGGTTCTAACAGTCAGAACCGGCCATCCGTGAAACGGGTTGTCAGGGAAGGAGTCGTCCAAGTGTCAGGGCCCCGGGTGTGGAGCCGGGCTCGCCCGCTGGATAAGACATTTTACTGGATTCATGTCAAGATCCCTCCCAATCGGAAGACTGCACCAACAGCCACAGCTTCCCAGGGAAGACACAGTGCCAAGCAAATCCGTCCTTTTGAATCTGTGCATCTTACCTTCCAGAATAAAGTCACCGTTCGATTTCCCAGCTCTGACTTCACATCTCTCCAGACATCAGGAGCCTCTGAGGGAGCTGAAATTAACGGGAGAAAAGCTGTTGGGTCACACTATGTATGCAGAACAACATGTTCAACCTTTTCCTAGTTTGGTCAATGAAGTGGCAATGACCTATTCCACCACTTGCTTCTCACTTTTTCACTCTCTGAGATTCAACCCACTTGGCCATGGCCACAGTGTTCACGCCTACTAGGTGCACACAGTAGGTGCTTTACACAAGGTCTGTTGCATGTGAATGGGACATCAACCTAGGCCCTCATGAACATCAAGCCTTGGAACTTCTAGAAGCCACCAGAGAATTCTGGAACCATTCATCAGTCCAATTCTAGGAGGTTAGTTAGACAAATTTCCCAGTTTTTTGAATTTCTAGGAGCAGCAGACCATGGCAACTTCGTTGTCTCATTTGCGAAGGTTGCAGCAGAGGCGCACTAACGGAAAGCCCTAGCGGCAGGCGGCATTCTTCCACGTTCATGATTTCTCATCCGGCCTTTCACTGGATCATCGCCTGGGAGCCCCTTGTCCTTCTCTTCTGGGAAGACCCACACCCACAGCCCAGGTCCCGGCCTGAGCCTGGGTCAGCTGCCTGTCTGTGGACACTCAGGGCACCCCCTGCCTGGTTCCCCTTATCTCAGCTCTCGCCACATTGTTCTAGAAGAATTCGCTTACCTGTCTTTCAAATCTTGGAACAAGTAATTTGTGATTTGATTCAAAACATCTCTATGTAAGAAGAATTGTTTTGGAGCATAACACATAAAGATTTAGCTCTCCATTTTATAAAAATATGGTTTACTGCCACCAATAACTCAAATTTAAATAAGTCCTTTTTTCTTTTAGTTGCTGACACTTTCTCCTCAACTTGAAGGTGACCATATCTTTTGTCCGTCCACTGAAACACATTTCAATTTGCTAAATAAGCCATCGGGGAAGCCAATATTAAATCAAAAACTTACTGAAATCTCAGACACAATATGAGACTCCAAGCTCAAGGCAAAATCTTCAGCTGGTTTATAAATGACTACTTGTAAGAGGAGAGCCCCACAATACAGTCGATAGCGCTACATATTTATCTTGATATCATTTCTACCATGGCATCACTTAACTCTGTCTGAAGACTATGATTATACTTAAGTATGGTTATAATACACATAAACACTGACTTTTCCAGCATTTAGCAAAGTATCATCAGAAAGTTAAAAAAAATATCTGGGGCCAGCCTCGTGGTGTAGTGGTTAAGTTCATGTGCTACGCTTTGGCAGCCCGGGGTTTGCGGGTCCGGATCTTGGGCGTGGACAAACACATTGCTTATCAAGCCACACTGTGGCAGCATCCCACATACAAAATAGAGGAAGACTGGCACAGATGTTAGCTCAGGGCCAAACTTCCTCACCAAAACCACCCCCCGCAAAATTATAGATTCTCCCTCAGTAGATTCATCTCATCTTCTTGTCATCATCAAAGACAAAGTTAAGTATCTTTAGGTTTATTATACTATAATCTAAAATAAATAAAATTGACTAAAACCCCTAACCTTGGCCATTTTTCTATTGCACTTAATTTTAGTTATAATGTTGGAATAAATTTGCAAAAAGTAAGCAAAAAAATCCAAAGCAAATCCATATTATTAAAAGAAAAGTTTTTTAATAAAACACAACAGAAGAATAGACCACATTCCCATCAGGAACAGAACTTTCTGCTGCTGGTGCTCTTGAGGAGTCGACACCCCTAGGAACAAATACTGGAGTCCCGGGGGTGTGAGAGTGGCAGGAACCCCAGAGAAGGGGAGGAGGCTGCTGAGCGTGACCAGCGACCAGCCTACATGTAGATTCTGATGCGCTGCCCTCCCCACCCCGCAGTTAGTCACTGCTTTAAAACGGGCCTCCCCGGGTGAAACAGAAAGAGCTCTGCCAGCCTACAGACACAAGTAATCAGATGGGATAAAATAAAGATATATAATGCTGCCTTTGGCAGGAAAATAGCCAGGACTTGAATCAACAAGATCTCAAGGTTGTAACAAGAACACAGAGACACAGAACGCGCAGCACCTCACTCTGGTTAGGGTTGGAACCCTGGAGTCCAGTTGCCTGGGTGTGAGCCCCAGTTGCAGCCCAGTTACCTAATGGCCAGGCCAGTTACATTACTTATCCACTCTGTGCCTCAATGTCCTCACGTGTAAAGGGAGGGTAATAATATACTCACTGCACGCTGTGAGAATTAAAAGAGAAAAAAGGAGCAAGTGCTTTGAGCTATGTCTGGTACACACTAAACATTTAATAAATGTTAACTGCTATTACTATTATCGCTATATCTCTACCATTCATTAACTTTGCAAATTAGGCCAGTCTCTCCAATCTACAGGCCCAAGTTGCTGCATCTGTAAACTGAGTAATGGTAATACTTTATCATCTTGAATTGCAAGGAGATGAAAGCAGGGCATCTAATCTCCTGATGCCTAGTCAAGCTCTAAGACATAGTTATTTGGGAGAAAAACTCTCCATTCAGTCAATATTAAGGAAACTGCCCCTGAAGGCGTGATAGAGAGGCTCACCACTGGCTACTGCTGAACAAAGGACTTATCTATCATAATTCAGGTTCCAAATATCATTAGATTGCCAAACATAGACTGAAGTTGTTTGGTATGAGATCAATGTTTTCCTTGGCATGACCACTACTGTTTGGCCTGAGTCCTGAATTAAAAGTCTGTACTCAACAACCAATAAACACATAGATACTGAGAACAGATTGGTGGTTATCAGAGGGTAAGGGTTGGGGGAGAGCAAAGCGGGTAAAGAGGCACATGTGTGTGGTGACAGATGGAAACTAGACTTTTGGCGGTGAACACCGCGTAGTCTATACAGAAGTCAAAATACAATGATGGACATTTGAAATTTATATAATGTTATAGACCAATGTTACTTCAGTAAAAAAGTTTTTTTTTTAAAAAAATATAAAGATGAGTAAAAAGAAAAAGTCTATATTAATTTATATAGCCACAGATCTAACAGGCATCTAGTAATGTCAGTAGCTTAGAAACTATTTTGATAAAATTAAAGATCAGAGAGAAAATGTACAGTAGAAATAACACAGATGGCAAATGGCTGAGGTGGGTGTCTTCCCACTCACATCTGATTAGGCATTTAATTCAGTTTTTTCAGAAAGATGGTACCCAGCTTCTGTTGCAATACTTCCCCCTTAGTTTTTAGTACAACCAAAAGCTCTCAGGGAAGCCAACCCATCTCCCATGAGTCAGTTTTGATCCTTGGGTTAAATGTCAGGGAGGTGAACATACCAGCTTCGAGTGTGGTGAAGTTCTCACCACTCCATTCACTCCATTTCCAGAAGTGGTTGGCATCACCACAGTGTACTCGGGCCATATACTGTGTGTCAGGCTCCAGCTCACTTAAGAGGTACTCACCATTCACCTTGATGGAGGCATTGTGCTGCTTGATCAAAAATAAAAAAGAAGAAGAAGATGGAAGTGTTGATGAGTATATTTCATTGCAAAGCCAAATCATGACATGGCACGTCCTGATTTGAAGTAAGATTAGCTCTTCTTTGGGGAAAAAACAAATCTCCAAAGCCCTTTTCCCAACTCTAAAAGTCTAGGATTAATTTCATGAACCTTTTTAAACAGATGACCCACACCATTTGAACCCACACAGAAATAAATGTTTAAGAAAAAAAGCGTTTTATTGATCAGTCCCTCTGTTCAGGAGGACATAAGGGATTTTTGAAAATAGTATATTACGTAGTGTTCTTACTTGTATCACTTTTCCTTCACCATGGAGTTCAATCTGACACAAAAGTGTGGGATGATTCCCAGTGGAGTGTACCCGCCAGGTCATGGTGGCATTTGTGGCACTTATATTTTTAAAGAATACTTTAGGAGTCATTGGACGAACTGCCAAAAGGAAACAAAGTAACAAAATTCAAGCACAGATCCAAAAAGACTTTGGTAAATAGGCAGTTCATTTCTTCATTTCTTTATTCAGTAAGTATTTTTCGGTTTATTTTTGAGAAAATGATGAAGAAAGCCAAATTTACAGCCAGGAAGGAGAAAGCCAACAACACCCTTTCTTTCTTAGATTATATTAGAAACTCTGAATAAAATACCAAAGGAAACTACTTGAGGACTCTTAAAACTAAACAAAAGCAGGCGGACCTTGGAGGGCTCACAACTTGGAAAAGTGGCCCCTGGGGAGATTACAGCAGAATCCAGAGTCTAACCAAAACAACATTAAAATGCCAAAGACACAATCCAAAATTGTCTGACATACCAAAAAAAACGGCCCAGAAAACGTCACTAATTTCCAAGGAAAAAGACAATCAACAGGTGCCAACCTCAACATGACCCATAGTGCTGCAATTATTAAAGACTTCAAAACAGATCCACGAGGTGAAAGGAAACACATTTGAGATAAACAGAAGGAAAACATTTCTCAGCAGAGAAATGGAAGCTATTGAAAAAAAGAACAGGAATCGGGGTCCGGCCCCGTGGCCGGGTGGTTAAGTTTGTACACTCCGCTTCGGCGGCCCAGGGTTTCTCTGGTTCGGATGCTGGGCACGGACATGACACCGCTCATCGGGCCACGATGAGGCAGTGTGCCATGTGCCACAACTAGAGAGACCCACAACTAAAACATACAACTAAGTAGTGGGGGGATTTGAAGAGAAAAAGCAGAAAAAAAAAAAAAAAGATTGGCAACAGTTGTTAGCTCAGGTGCTAATCTTTAAAAAAAAAAGAATCGAATGGAAATTTTAGAACCAAAAAATAGAATATCTGAAATATAACACTGACTGGATGGGGTTTAGTTCTTGAAAAGATGAAGTAAGCACCTGCCATTCCGTCTGTCCCACTGAAGGCAGTGGATGTAACGCATGGAGCAGCTGCTGAGGGCTCTCAAAGGTAAATACCAGCAGGCAGATTGGAGAAGACCAGAATTAAAAGTGTTACTGAAGTGGCTGTGAGTTAACCCTTTTTTTCATTAGTCCTCCTAACACTTGGCACAGTAGCAAAAATGAGTACCAGAGTAGGGTAACCAAAGTCCCAGACTTCTGGCTGGAGAATCAGAAAGGAGAGAAAACCAAAAAGTACCAGGGAGATCATGGAGAAGTAGATGCTTGGGAAAATGACTCCATAAGGTTGTTTATGAACTCTGTGCTCACCTCCCAGCTGTGCACGCACGGATCTGATCTTAATCAGCATGCCAAAGCCTTCGAGAACCAGACTAACAGATCATCACCCAGGTTCCAGACTGGCCACTGGGAGGCACACATGTGAAATAGAGCTGAAAAACACTGCAGCATCTTTACAAACTGAACTGACATTGGAACCACAAGCCACAAAAGGTGGGTTGAAACTTGCAGTTTGAACCTAACCAGGTCAACTGACTACTAAAACAGAACTATCAATATTCCTCATAGGATCTAAACACCCAAAATCTCACAACATAATATTCAAAATCGCAAGGATAAAATCAAAATTACTCATCATACAAAGAAGAAAATCTCAACTCATAGGAGAAAAGACAACCAACAAAGGCCAAACAACAAGGTGCCACAGATGTTGGAATTATCTGTCCAAGACTTTTAAACAACTATTATGAAAATGTTCCAGCAAATAATCACAAACATTTTCAAAACAAATGAAACATACAAAGTCTCAGCAAAGAAATAGAAGATTAAAAAGAAGACCAAAATGGAAATTTTAAACCTGAAAAATACAATAAAAGAAATAGAAAACTTACTTGACAGGATCAATAGCAGAATAGATGACAGGGAAAGAGTGAACTTGAAGGTAGATCAATAGAAACTTTTCAGTCTGAACAATGGAAAAGAAAAAGAGATTTAAAAAAATGAACAAAGCCTCAAAGAGACTGACAAAAAACAAAACTCTAAAGTCTGTGAAAGTCTCAGAAAGAAAGGAGGAAGAGGGCTTTGTTAAAGAGATAATGGCTAAAAACTTCCCAAAATGTAAATCTACAGAACCAAGAAGCTCAAGACAAAACCTCAAACAGGATAAAACCAAATAAATGTGTCCCAGACACAAAATAATCAAGAAGTCTTGGGGCCGGCCGTGTGGCCGAGTGGTTAAGTTCACACGCTCCGCATCAGTGGTCCAGGGTTTCGCCGGTTCAGATCCTAGGCGTGGATATAGCACCGTTCCCAGGCCATGCTGAGGCGGTGTCCCACATAGCACAACCAGAAGGACCTACAACTAGAATATACAACTATGTACTGGGCGGCTTTGGGGAGAAGAAGAAGAAAAGGGAAAAAAAAAAAAAAGAAGTCTTGAAGATAGATCAATGGCAATTATCCAATCTGAAGACCAGACAGACAAAAGGACTGTAAAAAAAAAAAAAGGAAGAGAACCTTAGGGACCTTGAACAATAAAAAGTTTTGACAATCCCAAGAGATAGGTGCAAAGAACTACTTGAATAAATAATGGTGGAAAATCCCCAAATTTGGTTATCTACATAAACTTACATATTCAAAAAGCTCAGAGAATGATAAATTCAAAGAAAACTACATCCACACATCATAATCAAACTGCTGAAAACCAAACATAAAGAAAAAAAATTTAAGCAGCTACACGAACACGACACATTACATGTAGAGAAACATTTCAAATGACTACACATTTTACATCAGAAACCATGGAGGCCAGAAGACTGCAGAATAGCTTGAAGTACTCAGAGGAAAGAGGTCTCAACCCAGTTAGCTTCAGGAATGAAGGCAAAAATAAGGACAATCTCAGATGAAGCATAACTAAGAATTTCTCATCCGCAGAACTACTCTAAAAGAAATGCTAAAGGGAGTTCTTCAGGCTGAAGGGAAATGATATAAAAGGGAAATTTGTATCTTCAGATATGAAGGAAGAGCAACAGAAATGATAAATATTTGGGTAAATCTAAAAGACTATTTCCTCCACTTCAGCTCTTAAGATATGTATGAAAGTTGACAGCAAAAATTATAACATTGCCTAGTGGGGTTTCTAATGCGTGTAGGTGTAATACATATGACACCTAAAAACCTCCTCAGTGACGGGGGGGGGGTAAAGGGACAGATGGTTGTGAAGTGTCTACATTCTGTTTAAAGTGGTAAAAGATTAATTCTAAGAAAACCATGAAAGATTAGTAATATACATTGTAATCTCTAGAAGAAAAAAAGGAATACAAAGAGATGTAGGCAAAAGCCAGTTGATAAATTGAAACTGAATGCTAAAAAATATTCAAATAATCCAAAAGGGGGCAGGATAGGAAGAACAGAGGGAAAAAAAAGCACAGGGAACAAATAGAAAATAAATAATAAAATGGTAGACTTCGGTCCACTCCTATCAATAATTATGTTAGATATAAATGTCCTAAATACATCAATGAAAAGATAAATTGTTAAAAGGGATAAAAACCCCAAATCAATCATGTCCCTTGCCTTCCAAGTGCAATGAGGGAGTAAACGCATCAGTAATCACATAAATGAATGCAACATTGAAACTGGGGCGACAACTATGAAAGTGTAAAAGGGGTATTTGACCTAAAAGGTGAAGTTCTACAAGGCCCTGTTCTGAGCCTTCATCTCTTTTATCTCCTTTCTGGATCACCAGCTACAGGTTGATGACTCTCAATTCTAATCCTCATCCAAGACTTCTATCATGCTCTCCAAACCATAAATCCAACTCTCTCGTCAACATCTCCACTGGGATATCTAAAAGACATCTTAAACTTAACACAGCTAACACCGAATTCTATTCTCCTACTCAAATCTGCTTCCACTCCCTATCCTCCTCATTTTAGGAAATAGTTTCAACATTGGCCCAATTGTTTAGGCCAAGAACCTATGAGTCATCCCAAATTCCTCTTCCCCTTATAATCCATATTCCTTCCCTAAGTAAATCCTACCAACTCTATCCCAAAGCACATTCAGAATGTGGCCACTTTCCACCAAGTTCATCACTCCAACTTTGGTCCAGGGTCTCTGACTGACTACTGCAACAGCCTCCAAACCAACTCCCTGTCTCCACCTTCACCACCACCCCCAGTCCCACCTGAGTGATCCTTTTCTACAGCATAAGCCACATCATTTATCTGTCCTGATTAACACCTTCCAACCCAAGTGTCTTACCCATTCCACAGTTGCTGCCTGACTCTGCCTCCCAATCCAATCTCCTTTCTGAAGGAGACCTGGCATGAAATGTGGTTGTGCTTGCACGCGAGGCATCCACAAAGCTGGCTGGACTTTTCTGCCAACAGAATGTTCTGCCTGGTGAACTCACAAGGCCCCAGGGAAAACATTGCTTGCAAACAAGGGTGTTTTATCAGTTCCTCAAAAGGAACAAGCCTGGGGCCTTGGGAGTTTGAAACATTATGAAGGAACCTGTTATAAACAGATGTGTAGGGGAAAGGTCATTATTGTGGGATGGTCGCGCAGGCTTAGGTCGCTGACTCACTGCTTTGGGAAAAGGCCAGCTTTGTTTAGAGGCTATAAGAATAAAGAGCTCGAGAAACTCGAGAGGAGACTACACAGCAACCGGTGTTCGAGTATTCATTTCGTGGGCAGCACCTTTCTCTCACAGTGAAGACACAAGGACATTCTTTCTGTCCTTCAAAACACCCAGAGCATGTTCCCCTCCCATGACCTTTGCAAATCCTGTTGCTTTTGCTTCAAATGCTCTTCCCCTAGATGTTTTCTACTTCCTCATCCCAACTGAAGTAGCATCCCACGCACTCTCTACACCATTACCCGAATTTTATCTTCTTCACGGGACTTATCAACGCTTGAAGTGATTTTATTGACTTGTTTACATGTTTACTGTCTGTCTCCACTCTCAACTCTGTCCTCAACACACTCTAGCATATAAGCTCATTGGGGCAGTTCCTCAATTTTGTTCACTCCTGGCTCCCCTGAGCCTGCTACCCTGGTGGCACTCTAACTAGTTGACTGACTGAAGTGATGATTAAGCTGAAATCTAAAAAAGATGTATAGGAATTAAGAAGGTAAAAGTAGAAGAAAGAGTATTTCAGAAAAAGTGAACAACATACATAAAGACTCTGCATTTCATAAAAGAGGAAACAGATGTGGTCAACACATAGGAAGACATATTCAACTTCAAGGATGTGTAGATCAAGATCAAAACCATCATGAAATACCATTTTGTACCCATTCAATTGACAAAAGTGAAAAGGGTGACAATATCAACTTAGAGAGAATATTGTGGAATGAGTTGACAACAATGACTCCATTTTGTACCCTGCACTCCATCTTGTTAAAAATATGAAAACTGTGTTGACTTGCTGACTTGCCATAATGGAGTTATTTGCTGAGAAAGGACTTTCTGAATGACTTTTTCTGCTAACAAGATATCCTCGAGTAAGCTAATGAACTGAAACAAATTTATCCTTCCTAACAAACAAATGAGATGGTTGTTCTGGGCTCTCTTTGTTGCTAACAAAACTCCTGACTTCTACTCCTCAGGGGAATACTTTTCTGGCTGCTGCCGGCCGGAACATGTGTTCCTGAATTAGAATTCTAAGACCTCAAATAAACGCGCTCCTTTTGTTTTGCAGGTGTCTCTTTTCTCTAAGTTGACATATTTGGTGTCAAAAATGTGGGATCCAAGGCAACTTTCCACCTGTTTCCAGTGTTGCCATCGGTTTCAAGCAAGATACCTGTCTGAGCCTCTTATGCTGTCATCTCGGGCCCAGGTGGTGAGTGTCTCTCGGTCCTGAACCTCTCACCTCCGGCTTTCATTCTGGGTGTCTTTTGGAGGCAGTTTAAGAGAATTAACTGTTTATTGGTGAGTACATACTTGTAGTGGGAAGTACGCAGTCTAGGACTCCTGTGCGGAATCAAACCCCATTTGGGGCTCCTGCTGGATTTATGTTTAAAAATTATGAACCACTTGTGTGTAGATTTTTAGGGAAATGGCACTGGTATACCAAGGATGATTTAAAACTTGCTTGGCCCCAGGGGGGCTCATCTGAAATATCTAAAGTAGTTTATTTGTATGCGTGGTTAGAAAATAAGAGATCTAAAACTAAGCAAGTGGAATGGGTGAATTTTGGATGATTTGGAACTGTAATGGCTATTCTGGGGAACTTTTATTTCAGTTAAGTCCATCTTACGGGGCACCCTTAAACAAGAGGATTCCAAACCTCTCACAGATAATATTTGGGTCTATCAATAGACATGTTTTATGCCACATTGCAAAGTTTGCAGTACAGAGAAATATGCTTGTAGAAATTATGAAATGTGTTCACGGGTTTGCCAATCTACTACAGGATGCTAATACATGATAGTTCACAGTTGCTTGCTTCCTAGTTTTCACTGGAAAGCAAAGATTACAAATAGTTTTTAAAAAGTTGGAAAAAGAGCTGAGAATCCAAAATGAACCAAAGAGAAATGTCAGAACACTTAGAGTAATAAACAAAAATTAACTCTACGCAAACTGTGTGCATTGATGCTGAGAGAGTGCAGGCAAAGTAGTAGGTGCCCCTTTGAAAGATGAGAAGCAATGGCATTCTCAGGAGAGCTCGCTCCTACTATGGAAAGATTTACTGTAACTTCTTATTTTTCAAACTATGGTCACAGACCATTGACAAATTATGATTAACATTTATTTAAACAGAAAATGTACATGGTATCTAAATTTACTATAGACATATGGATAAGATACATCTTCAATTTTATCCATAATTCATAGATAAATTTATTATAAGTTTATTATACATAGAAATAAAAGAAAATAATTTCATAAAATGAAAAATAGAATGCATGTATGGCATATACTAAACATAGGAAATACATGTCAGTTTGTTCAATTTTATCTCAGTTACTTATGTGGTTTTTATATACGTAGGTATATGCTGGAACATAATATAAACCATAGTTCTTGCTGTGGAATGATCTAACATGTTTGAAAGCCACTGCTCTTGTACCACAGTAAATAAAGCCACAGAAGGGTCCATGTGGCCAGATGGAGAGGCCAATACAAGAACCACCACCCTTTCTGGCCTGTACACACCCAATGATAACTCCTCAAGGCCACGCTGGGATCACTCTCTGACAGGCTCATCCTTTGTTGCCTTGTCTTTTCAGATCTACAGCCAGGCAGCGATCTTTGTTTAAAAGAACTTCCCCCATTTCTTATGACTACTTGCAAGGCTGAGAATTCCAGTGATGGCTTCCCAGATATTTATAGCTCTTCCATCAGTTTAGAAGTTGTTGTTCCATCTTTCAAATCTTTATTCTGCCCACTCCACTTAGAGTCACCCTCTTCAGTAATAATGTGGAGACCTTATTGCCTCCACCTGTCTATCACTCCCAGTTTAGCAGAGTAATGTCAGGAGGAACCTGTCGAACAAGTGAATCTCGTCCTGTAATTTCCAAAAAGCGTATGGCTTATTTTACCTATGTTATGTAGGAGTTTATATTCATTTAATGCAACATATAGGCAATTAAGCAATTTGCTAAGAGTAAAATCTGTAATTATTCTGTAACAACTGCCTTGTGTCAATTCTTTTCTAGATAAACTTTGTGAGTCTTTGAAATTAAGAAAATAACTATATACAAAAAGTAGACAAGGAAAGTAGGATATGTGTTTTCAGTAAGAGAAGGTATGAAGAATAAAGATGCATTTTTGTTAAAGGAAAACAAGTGAGTAATTTTGTCCTAAAATAAAATGATTGTTCCAAAATAAGAAAGAAAAAGATAGGATAAAACCTAAATAGACATAGAAACTTGTACAAGGTCTGTGAAAAAAGAATCTTTAAGAAGACATTTTAATGTGTGGTCAAGCTGGCTAACACTAAAATGAATTTATTTAAAAGTAAATTTTAATATCAAAAGTGCACAGTGCAAAATCAGAATTTGGTTTTTTTCTACAATAAATGACAGTCTTTTCAGATAATTGATCTGCTCTTAACACGAAATTGTAAACAAAGTTTCTTTACCTTTAATGTCATCTGCATAGGAAACCAAGATACTGTGTTTTGTCTTTACCAGGTGTTCGATTACATAGAAAAACTGAGTTTTCTCAATATTAAAAGAGCTGGGTTTTGCTTAGAACTACGTAATTTTCTGTATTTGCCTTTAAAATCTCTTCATTATTTTGGTTAAATGAATACTTAAGTATTGTTTCATAAAAAAATCTGTGGTCCTATTTTATCAAATATTTTAAAACCTTTTTGATACTTTTTGACAGATTTCCCAAAAAAATCAAACTCTAAATAAAGTTTATTTGATCTGAGAGAGATTAAACTAATTAGACTTTTTTTTTTTTTTTTTTTTGGTGAGGAAGATTGTCCCTGAGCTAACATCTGTGCCAACGTTCCTGTATTTTGTATGTGGGACGCCTCCATAGCCTGGCTTGATGAACACTGTGTAGGTCCACTCCTGGGATCTGAACCCGCAAACCCTGGGCCACCAAAGTGGAGCATGTGAACTAACTGCTACTCCAGTGGGCCGGCCTCTAATTAGCCTTATTTGATATGCTAAATTATATGGGAACCATTGTCAAATAAGAAGTAATACAAAGCCTTCTTTACATTGTGTCTCTAAAGGTATATGTTATAAGTGCTCCAGAAATTATGTAAAATTCACGGAACTCTGATATGTCCTAATATCATGTTATCAATCCTAACTCCAATTATCATCTTCAAATGTTGTATGTCATAAAAATAACCAAATTCCCTTGTCAATTGCATTATAAGGAACTCTCAACAGATCTTTAATAATGGGCATTTTTAAGCTTCTTAATTACTTATAGATATTTATTGTTTTACTCTGATGCTTTGGCAAAAATTGTGCCTGCAAAAGTACTTCATCTTCAAGGAGATTCATAGAAAAGACTTTGACAAGTACTCTTGAATTCAGGTTTTTGATAACTTTAGGATCATAACACTGAACTGGGCGGGAATTTCTAAAATCCTATTGGGAAACTGACGGCTTTGATGTTTTGTTTTCCAGATGTAAAAGACCCCTTTCTCGCCTCTCCTTTAAGCTATCTATGATTTACAACAATTTAGAAAAGTGTATCTTTGCAACAAAAGCTGAAGCATTTATCTTTTTTCCCCCTCCTGATCCCTCCAGAATTCTGAAACTCTTATTAAATATTCTTATTTTTCATGACAATATATGTATTTGCATAAGTTCAGTAAGAATCTGTTCTCCTTATAACAAGATGCCCACTGCCCCCAGCCCCTGGTTCCTTTGATCCAAGGCTGAGGAAAGGGGACCTACTCCAGTTTTGCAAAGCCTTAATCAAATCCACAGAGAATCCTCATATTGTGGTAGAATAACCTTTCCACAGTGCGCTCCTGGAAGACAAAAACAGCAGACTCATAATCTGCAGCCCAGAGCTCTCAGCTACTAGAAAAGACACCTTTAGAAAGACTCGCTCCAACCTCACTGGAAGGGACCTTATGGAGTACTGTTAACCAACCCTTGCACCACCAAACTCCAAGGAGCAGACTCTCGGATTCACACGTCCCCCCTGAAAAAAAGCACCAAACCCTGACTGGACCTGCACAGCCACTGGAGACTTCCGGGAATTGCAGCGGACGGCTTTCCCTAGATTCTGGACCAGGCCTCTATATTTTGTATATCCTCTCTCACTGAACAGTTTCTTATTCCCTTCCTACTTTTCTCTTAATGATCCTATTGGGAGAACTCTTTTTATCTACTCTCCTACATACTGAAAGCGATCTACAACCTTTCTATTGTCACGGCCACTACTTTCAAGGCTTCTGTTCAAGCATCTGAAAATCAAGAAAGCCAAATTGATAGCCTGCCACAATTTGTCCTACAAATTAGAAGGGCACTAGATATCTTAACAGCCCAACAAGGAGGAATCTGTACCCTATTAGGAGAAGAATATTGTTTTACGTTAACCAATGTGACAAGGTGACACAAGAATTAAAAACAATAAAGGATAATTATCAACTTATTGGTTGAAATAGGACACACGCCAGGACTTAGGGATTATTTCAATCTCTTTTGCTGGTTACCAGGAGGAACAGGGTCATGGTTAACACAGTATTACAAAATAGATGATTGTTGTTACTCTTAATAACATGCATCATGTTAATCAAGTCCTTACTAAAAATTGCACCCTCTGCTGTAACTCACTCAATGGCTCAGCTGACGTTTGCTCGGATGACCATGTTAGATGCTTTTCATCAAGATGGATTTTGTGGATCCAAAGATTTAGAGGAAATTGCTGTTGACTCTTTCACAAGACTCCCCCACCGAGGGACTGGATGGAACCAGAGCAGGTAGCCAAACCACTCTGGCCTCCAGGGACTAATGTTGCTCTGTTGATGTTTTCTTCTGGAAAAATCATGAGCCAAAGGGGAAATGTGGAATGAGTTGACAACAGTGGAATGGAGTTGACTCCATTTTGTACTCTGGATTCCATCTTGTTAAAAACATGAAACTGGGGGGCCTGCCTGGAGGCACAGCAGTTAAATTTGCACATTCTGCTTCCACAGCCCAGGGTTCACAGGTTCAGATCCTGGGCACAGACCTATGCACAACTTATCAACCCATGCTGTGGCAGGCATCCCATGTATAAAATACAGGAAGATGGGCACAGATGTTAGCTCAGGGCCAGTCTTCCTCAGCAAAAAGAAGAGGATTGGTGACAGATGTTAACTTAGGGCGAGTCTTCCTCACGAAAAAAAAAAGAACCTGTGCTGACCTTGCTGACTTGCCAAAAGGGAGTTATGTGCTGAGGAAAAGGAATTTCTGAAGGATTGTACAAAACCCTACCTTTTCTGGTGACAAGAAGATGTCCTTGAGTGTGCTACTGAATTGTAACATAAATTTATCCTCCCTAACAAATGACTAAGGTAATTGTTCTGGGCTCTCCTTGTTGTTAACAAAAACTCCTGACTTTTACTACTCAGGAGGACACTTTTCTGGCAGCTACCAGAACCTGTGTTCCCCAAATTCCAACTCTAAGACCCCAGACAAATGCTCTCCTTTTGTTTTGCAGTAGTCTCGTTTTTCTAAGTCGACAATATATTGGTACAACCACTTTGGAAAATAATTTGACATTTTTCTCATTAGTTCCTATGTCCTCACCAATTCCACTCTTAGGTATATACTCAAAAAAACTGTAGATGTGTACTGGATACATGTATAAAAATGCTCATATTAACACTGTACCCAAAAGCAAAAACCTTGACACAATCTGAAAGTTCACCAAAGGAGAAACATGAATAAAACATTGTATATTTACACAATGAAATACTCCGCAGCACTGACAATGAATAGACTACAAAGATAGATTAGTAACCACAGTGGACGATGACACTCTAGTCTCACCTCGATGAGTCAGGTTAAAAAGAATATTGACACTTCTCTTCCTTAAGTAGTTTTCAGCCACGAGTGTGAAGTTATACATTTCTTGTGAGTCTTGAGCTATTTGCCAATCACACCAGTTTTTGTGTTCACAAAGTCTCTTTTCCCCAGAAAATCTTTAAAAAAAACCAAAACAATAATTTCAGGGTTTACACTTTTGTCAAAGCATCCCTGTATGCCTTGGGGCACACTCAGGGGCTTTAGAACCATGTTCACACAACAGCATGGATCCATCACCAACAAACACCAATAATGAAAATACTGTTTCAACGAATTTGATTTATGTGGTTAAATGTGCAATGATGAATTGCTGACTCTCCCTCACGAGTGGTGAGAATTCTTCTTAATTTACTTTGGATATTCTTAAAAAGTCAGAAATTAAGTAGACCCAGATCACCATATGGAACTATTTTCACATCAAGATTCACCATTAACTATGTTTCTTATTATTTGGGGGCTACATTTTCCTTTACCAAAACTCAGGAAGAAAGAATTATACACTTGTGACCACTTAAAGAGTTCTTTCTGACCCTGGCAGGGTGATTTTAAAATAGTTGCTCCAACTTTTTGCCACATCTAAACGGGGCTTTGGTTATGTTGTCACAAGCACTTTAAACAAGGAAGGATCTGTCAGTAACGTGACCAGAGCTGACTTACGATTCAAATAAAGTGTAGCTTTGGTAAGGCTGTTTCCTAACCAAGCTAGTGTCGCTCCCGGGATCCCAAGTGCAATGCAAAGTCTTGAAGTCCTGGGTTTCACAAGAAAAGTCCTTGGGCTCCTCAAGTACTTCTGTCCATACAAAGGAAAATCAGACGAAAGACCTCGTTAAATCCCTTTATTGAAAGGCAACCAAAATGGAAAGTTCCCTTTGGGGTCTGAGGCAGTGGAGTCACTCTCATCACATAAATGGAAGCCTTCACATTGGCAGCTTCAAAAGTCACATTTCAGGCGTCCCGCCATCTTGGCCCCTTCTCCTCCCTTCCCTTATGCCTTTCTGGGGTATCGTGGGAGACGGGTGGTCGGTGTTCTGCAAGTGGTCTGCACTGTGCCTATCTGATGAAAGCTGTATCCCCAGGGCCCGCTGGTAGGCACCCAATAAGTGTGGCTAATGAGAGACAGACCAAGAGAATGAAAGAAAGAACGGATAACAGGAAGCAGAAGTGCAGGGTGTTTCATCCCAGATGCTGTGGCTTACAGAGAGCCTGGGGGCTGTGCCTGGGACGCCAGGAAATCAGTCAGATTTCGGGAAGCTTCTAAACTCAGCAGGTGGGAACTGAGAGTTCCAAGGACTGGTGCCACACCTCCAAGTCCCCAGAGTCACTGCTATTCTTAGAGGCCACACCCCAAGAGCCACATGTGAACTGAGTGTTCAGGAGACTGGAGAAGGCCTTTGGCAGGAGAAGCAGGGAGGGAGGAGTCACAGTTATCACCCCACTGTGAAGGGGAAGGGAGGTCTCAAGACAAAGCACAGGAGGCCAGTGGGCATGAGCACACATACCTACATAAAAATGGAGGCACCTGACATTTTCCACACCCAGTTAAGAACAGTGATGGCCTCCACCTGCTGAATTCCTGCTCTGTGCAGCTAGCGTACTGGGGCCATGTTCAGTAATCCTCACAACCACCACCCTTGTCTCCATTTCACGGAGGCAGAAACTGCCTCAGAGAGGCTAGGAAACTTGGCCAAGATGGCATGCCCAGCCACAGGAAGAGGATTCCAACCCTGGTCTTCTGGGCACGACCTTGGGGACCTCTCTGGGGTCGTCCACCTGCAGCCCCTCTCCTCCCTCTGCCATCTTGTGGTAATTCCAGTATGGCTAAAGGAATGCAGGATATTTTCTCAGTGGTCCAGGTCATGACCTGAACTTTCTCCTTCTTAATGCTGTCGGTTTCTAGGAATAAAATTGTCAGTAGGGACAAGAGAACAACAGGAAATCCTGGAAGTATTGCTTCAGGGTATCTTTTCCAGATACTCTCCTAAAAGACTTGGGAAACAAAAGAAGATTGAGATCATGAGGGAAATGTTTACTTGTCTTCTGGTCAAGAAGATTCCACCTATTCCATAGGAAATGGGAAGAGAGGGCACAGAGCGTGCACATACTTACTTGAGACAAAGAGAACAGTGCCTGCGTCATCTTTAGGGTCCATCTCACAAAAGATATTTGTTCCTGTTTCCCTAACGAAAGCAACATTATTCACGTGGAATGCAGACACATTTGGATCAAGTTGTTCAACATGCATCCGTACACCGTCCAAATAACACGATACGTTATTTTGATGGCTCCTAGAAATGTAACAAATGGTGACATTGGAGCCTTCTTCCACCAGCTTATCTACAGGGAAAACAGACGATGCTTTGTGTCCAAGAGAATTCCGTTCTGCAAGATAAAAACAGACAGCTCAGAATCTCACTCAAAATTCAAACCACCCCCTACCTGTCTCACTCTCAGACTGTAACTTTTGCTTTTTCCACCTCCTGGAGAAAACAGGAGGCTAAATTTCTACAGCAAACCTATAAACTTTGCTGCCTGCAAAACAATCCTTTGTACCGTAGCTCCCATTTTAACGCTAATACCGCTGCTGTTCTTACTACCAAAGACAGCGCCGTGACTGTCACCACTACAGATTATTGTATTATTGCTGGTGTTTGGTTATCATGACAGCTGTAGCTGCTCTCTGTTGAGCTGAGGCATGAGTGACGCCCTGTGATAAGTGGCATGTCCATTATCTCACATCATCCTTCCCACTTTACAACAATGCACAGGTAGGACTGAGCCCATGTTCATTCAGCCAGCAAGGGGTAAAGCCACATTCATACTCGTCAGGTCTGCCCAGCTCCAAAGCCACATGCCCTCATAATCTCTAAATTGTATCATAGGTCACATTTCTTCCCACCTTCTCAGAAACGCCAGTCACTTGAATATCTCCTTTTGTTTCAGTCTCTCCTTTTACACGGCCCTTTAGCATATATGATCCTTAAGTCTCTCCCATTTTAAGCAAATCCACAGTCCTCCCCATGCCTGCCTCCTGCCACCCGCTCCTCCACAGGGGGCCTCCCTGAAGGAGCTGCCTACACTTAGTGCTCAGGTTTCATCTCCCCCCTGCTCACTCAGCCTGCAGCAGTCTGGCTGCCGAGCCACCAGGCCACTGAAATTT
The DNA here is from genome assembly GCF_021613505.1 of Equus quagga. Lineage (NCBI taxonomy): Eukaryota > Metazoa > Chordata > Mammalia > Perissodactyla > Equidae > Equus > Equus quagga. Next base: position 90,349,774 of record NC_060275.1, read on the forward strand.
CCGTCACTAATGTCACCCAGGCAGAGTAAGGTGCCCAGGTGATCTTAAGGTGCAACCATGGTTGAGAACCAGTGCTTTAGGGGTTAGGAATAATCAGGTTTTCCATTTATTCTTGAGTACATTTGGAGGTTATAGTTTTGAGAAATCTAGTCCGTTTTATCAAAGCTGTTTATTATGGACCTTATTTCTCTCTTACTATCTTTTTAACCTCTATTTTTATGTGTGTCCCTCTTTCAGCAGTAGGATGTAATGCTAAGAGCATGGCCTCTGGAGCCAGGATGGCTGGACTGGAATTCCAGCTCTACTGCTTGCTGACCTTATATAGATTCTTTAAGCGATCTGTGCCTCAGTTTCCCTATCTGTGAAGTGGGGATAAGAATAATGCATGTTTCATGGGGCTGATGTGAGAATAAATTAATATGGATAGTGCTTAAAATAGTGACTAGAATGTACACCTAATTCTATTATTAGTCTTAAACTAATCACTAGGCTACTCAGGGGTTAACGTGTTATCAGTTTGAGTTAATACATTTGCACAAATGCTTCATAAAGGAATGGTTCTATTGGCAAGAATTTCAGATAGTCTGGCAGGGTTCATATTTGAGAAAGCCAAATGCCGTTGCTTTAGAACTGGCCCAGAGCTTAACTGAGACATAAGAGATGGCTGGCAAACCCACTTTAAATTCTATTTACAACAAAGTTAAATAATGAAAAATGAGTGATTTAAAACATATTTATCCATAATCCCATTACTCAAATGAAAAGCTGCTTTCATCTTTCCACATTTCCCTCCCTTCTTTCTACATTAGGGATTGGCAAACTATGGGCCAATTCCACCCCACTGTCTCTTGTTGTAAATAAAGTTTTATTGGAACACATCATTCGTTGACATGTTGCCTATGACTGCTTTAATGCTACAGTGGTAGAGTTACATAGCTACGACAGACATCATAGGGTCTGCAAAGCCTGAAATATTTCCTATCTTACCCTTTACAGAAAGAGCTTCCCAACTTCTGCTCTAGACGCATACACATTTTGTGTTGTTCTAATATAAACATATGTGCAATTTATGTCCTGCTGTCTTCACTGAGTATTCTATAATGAACATGCTTCACGTTTGAAGAGTAAATACAAAATGCCTGAATTTTCATAATTATCTCAATGAATAAATTCAGAAGCAAATCCTCAGACATCTACTTCCCACTGGCAAGTTTCGCTCCCATGCATTTTAGTTCCTACAGGAGCCAAAGGAAAACAATGTCGGTGTCTACCCAGAGTTCCTCAAAAAGGACTTCCATTATTTGACTATTGATCCCCAAATAATATTACGTAGTAAGCCCTTACCCTCTTTTATCACCTCGCTGCTTACCATTTACTTCCTTCCATGAACTCCAGTTGCTCCAGAACCTCGGCTCGGGAACCCTAGCATCGTCCACCCTACTCCTTATCCTTACAAAGTGTGTTGCACATTCCAAAGGGAGCTCGGATTCCCAGCTCCACTGCAGAACTTGGTTCCACTTCACAGTGGTGCTATAGTAGTCCTAGAAATAAAGAGAAAAATTTGTAAACGCAGTCATGCTGCCCTGGACAATGCCTTGACTGGACTGATCCTAAAGCACTCATCTAAGAGCCCACTGCAACTCTACAACATGTGCAAGGACAGCCCGTTCTTAACCAGCCAGCTTCCTGTGCTCTGATGTCTCAGCAAGGAACCAGACAAAGCCTCCTGATTTTGGAAAACTCGTCTCTCATTCTCTCTGGCTGTCCAATTCCAGAGGGGTAGTGGAGCAAGTGAGAGAGAAAATAGAAGCTACTCAAGTCAGAGACAGAAGGTACGCACAGTGCTGGTCACATAGAGACTGCTGGAAAATTCTTGTAAACTAGAGAATTAATTGTGTCAGCTTTTAAAAATAAGCAGCATTGGTGAGTATTTTTTTATATTCAGTTTCAGCCAGAGTCAGATCAAGCTGGCCAAATCTCAGTAGATGAGGCAGCTCTTCATGGTACCCAGGAGTTCCACTGTCTCCCAGGAGTCAACAGATGGCTCTCTATGACTCCCTTGGTTTCTGTTCTTGTTGTTGTCTTTTCAGATGTAGGGCCACATGGACCATCTTCCTCCCTTGAGCGCCATCTGTCAGAATCTTTAGTCTCCAAAGATGTCAACCACATAGGATCGTCTTACACTGAGCTCCCGGGGAGTTTGTCCAAGTTGAACTACAATTTGGTCTTCCAGCACAGACTTTAGTCTTAATTTTTATAAGATACTGGCATTTTCATTCTCTAATTCACCCTGTTTCAATGGCTCCTTTACACCTTACCATGTCATTGAAGGCCATCTACAATCGGACTCCAACCTGCCCCAAGACTGCAGGGCCTGTGCTTTACTCTTCTTCGTGGGCCCCACAGCTCCAGGCCCTCATGCTCCTCAGTGGGCCCTCCAGGATGCCCGCTTTCTGCCCCCACAGCTGGGAGATGGAGACAACAAAGACCTGGCACTTCCTGGGGAAAACTGAGTCTGCATCCATGTTTCTAAGGGTCCTTGCCAAGTCCTACAGTGGAGAGGATGGGGCAACACACAAGTCACACACAACCAGGAGCCGGCAAACTTGGAGGCCTTCCTTCTGTGCCTTCCCCTTCCCAGGTTTCTAACCTTAAACAGCGCCCATGGCAGAAGCAAACACAGACTGGAGTGGCAACGCCTCAGTCCCCCTGGGCAGCATCCAATCACGCAGGTCCATTTCACTCTAGGCTGAGCTCCGGTTTTTAAAACGCTTATATTTTATTTCAATTTATTGCATTCCTTTATTTCTAGATTACAAATGTATTTTTTTAACTACAAGTCCTGATCCGTGCAATTTTCACTATTGAACATGAGCAATCTTAACTACATTTTGCTTAAATATTGTTTAATTTAAGAGTCAATACCAAAAAAAAAAAGGAACTACGTCAATAATGGTGACCTCACTATCACGTCAGAAGACACAGACTGGATTTCACCTCTCATATCTCTCTCGAATTCAGCCACTTCTCTCGTCCTCACTGTCACCACCCAGTCCAGGCACCTCTCCTCTGGACCCCACAGGTTGCTTCATACTAGCCACACGTTGCCTTCTCCAGTGCTCCCAACTTCTCTCCAATGTGCAGCCAGAGTGGGCTTCCTTAAAACTTCCAATCAGCTCTTGTCAGTCAGTCCCCTTCTTCTTAATGCTCTCAGGATAAAAACAAAACCTGAGCATGACCCTCAGTGTCCTGTGTGGTCCGTCCTGTGCGGTCCGCTCCACCGTCTCGCCTACCCCACCTGCTCTGTGCTTTCAGGCCTGAAAGGTCACAGTCGTTTTCCCTCAGGGCCTCTGCTCACACCTACTGGATCTTCCCAGAACACTCTTCTCCACCCTTCATGCTAAATTAGCTTCTAATCTTTCAAATTTTGGCTCAAAAAGCCCTTCCCCCAAGTTGCTGGAGAAGGTCAGGCCTAACCCCAACCCCACAGCCCCTCGTCAGCGACCTGAATCGCACTTCTCACGTCTAGGATAGTCTTATTTGTGTGTTTGCCTCCTCATTTTTGCTCAGCACCGAGAGACCCAATGCCTTGAATAATGCCCGGACCTGGGCCCACAGTCTACAACTATGTGCTGAATGATTTCATCCGGTCATTGGTATGCAGTGGGCTCCATTTTTCTCAGATACCATTTGTGTGGATTCTGTCTAACCACAACTTGTGCTTTGTGGTGTTTATAGCCTTGTAATGGAGGAGATAAAAGTTCCCTTGAATGCATCAATTCAGCGATTTTATAAATGTGATGAATTGTGTTTGGACTGTGTTCATGACTTGAAGTGGCAAGTTTAATTTGGCCCTGGCAGACACAAGTAAGTCACAAGAAACTGGCACATACATATACACAGAAGTCCAACTGAGGTCACTGACTCGTTCCTGAGGCGTGAGCTTATCCCTCACTGACTCACGCCCCAGGCCCCCATCCAAGATTGAGCTGTTGTTACTCTACTCTGCCTTCCCCTGCCATTGACAGAAACATACAGCACGTGGGTGGAAAGGTTGAGGGCAGAAGCCAGCCCAAGGTGAGACCATGTGACGCAGCTGCCAGCAGGGCTCTGAGTGGCCGGCGCCATCTGGGAGATGGCTCAGCGTCCCTGGTCCAGCTGTAAGCACCTGGATCACGATGTTTTTCCTTTGGCTGATTTGGGAACACAATAATCTGAGACATGAGTCTAGATGTTGCCCCTTCTCGGCATGAGGGAGGGTGCCCTGTCAGGACTGCATTACAGGGAGCTGCCCTATGAAAGCGAGATTATGGGCGAGACAAATGCGGCCTCTCTTGGCTGGCTTTCTCCCCCTTAACAGGCAGGGGATCTTACATGTCTCCTAGTCTTCAGGCCTGAGAGGTTCAGACAACGGCTTCCCATGGTATAGTCTGTTCTGGGACACATGGCCACTGAAGACCCGGGGAGGCTGCATGTGGCCATCATCCCTGTCTGGGGACGGGAGTGAAGAATGATAATACCCTGGCTCTGTCACCTTGAGCACATCAAACCTCTCTGTGCCTTGGTTTTCTCTTCTTTTGCGGTCAGGCTGGGCTGGTGTTATGGGGACAACACAATGGACAAGGTAAAATTCTACCTCCAAGTTCCTGGGCCTTAGTAGGTTACAGAGTAGGTTCCACAAGCTGCTTTACCTTGAAAAGAGAATTATTCTATGAATCAAAGGTGAAAACAGATATGAACAACTGCCTGTTAGAAAAATAAAGAATGGGGGGGGGG